>NC_064639.1:540197421-540499921 GCF_023864345.2 Schistocerca serialis cubense
TACATGCGAGGCAGTACTGACATTACGACTTATCTTAGAAAATAGGTTAAGGAAAGGTAAAGCTACATTTATAGCATTTGTAGACTTAGAGAAAGCTTTTGACAATGTTGAATGGAATACTCTCTTTCAAATTCTGAAGGTGGCAGCGATAAAACATAAGGAGCGGGAGGCTATTTACGATTTGTACAGAAACCAAAAGGCAGTTATAAGAGTCTAGGGGCACGAAACGGAAGCAATGAATGAGAAGAGAGTGAGGCAGGGTTGTAGCCTATCCCCGATTTTATTCAGTCTGTATATTGAGCAAGCAGTAAAGGAAACAAAAAAAAATTTGGAGTAGGAGTTAAAATCCAGGGAGAAGAAACAAAAATCTTGAAGATTGCCGATGACATTGTATTTCTACCAGGACAACAAAGGACTTGGAAAAGCAGTTGAACGAAGTGAACAGTGTCTTGAAAGATGGATATAAGACGAACATCAAAAAAATCAAAACAAGGATAATGGCATGTAGCCGAATTAAATAGGGTTATGCTGAAGGAATTAGATTAGGAAAAGAGACACTTAAAATAGTTGATGACTTTTGCTATTTGGGAAGCAAAATAACTGATGAAGGTTGAAGTAGAGAGGATATAAAATGTAGGCCAGCGCTGGTAAGGAAAGGCTTTCTGAAGGAGAGAAATCTTAACATCGAATATAGATTTAAGCGTCAGGAAGTCCTTTCTGAAAGTATTTGTATGGAGTGTATTGAAAGTGAAACATGTACGTTAAACAGTTTAGAGAAGAGGAGAAAAAACACTTCTGAAATGTGGTGCTACAGAAGAATGCTGAAGATTAGATGGATAGATCGCGTAAGTAATGAGGAGGTACTGAATAGAATTGAGGAAAAGAGGGATTTATGGCAGAACTTGACTAGAAGAAGGGATCGATTGGTAGGACATGTTGTGAGACATCAAGGGATCACCAATCTAGTATTGGAGGGAAGCGTGGAGGGTAAAAATCATAGAGGGAGACCAAGAAATGAATACACTAAACAGATTTTCCGAAGAATATAGATTGCACAGGATAGGGTACCATAGAGAGCTGCATCAAACCGGTCTTCGGACTGAAGACCACAACAACAACAACAAAACAACCTTTCTGCATGTCTGTATGTGGAATGACAGTACTTCTGGGTGTTTCTCAGTTTTCATACGAGTAGAATAGTTGGTCCGCCTCCTTAGCTGAATGCTCAGCGTAGCCAATAGCCATGCCTCGAATCAGAGCTAGATTTCCGATACTGTCAGGTATAATTCCTTATTGGGTGGACTGAAGCAACCTCATGTTGCCAGCTGGGGAAGTACTTGATCCATTAGTAACAGGACCAGATCTGCTATTACGACAACGGTCTGGAGAGTGGTGTGTTGACCTCCATCTTTCCATACAGTATCGAAATTACGCCACTGGCACGGTCAGTCCCGACTGGCCGTTCTGTGACCGGACTGGTGTGCTGCAATGGAAGAGGTGGGCGTTTAACCTCACTGTGTGGTCTGGCATCGCCATGCTGACGGAGAGGGTGCATCATGTGTTGACGAACTCATCAATTCGGGCTTTGAGTTTTCTGAGGGCACAGTACCTTTCAGAAATTATAAAGGTGCTTTTAGACTTGAATTCCAAATGTAACTCTCCTTGAACATCCCAGAACACTGTATGACTTTGCCTACTGATGGCATGGTCTTGAACTTTTTTAGCATCGGTGATGCTTTGTGGACGGAGCTCCATTGATGCTCTCTTGTTTTCGTGGTCAAAATGGCGACCCCCAGCTTAAGGAACCCATCCCCGTCATGCTCAGAACGCAAAAGAAATTGTTGACAGATGTCCAGTCTCCTTTGTTTCATGCCAGGAGTGAGCGTTCGAGACACCCATCGTGCACACATTTTTCTGGGCAGCAGTTCTGTAGCGATGGCCTGCACACATCCCCGTGAGACGCCACACTTACCTGAGGCTGTGTCTGTGTTATCCGACGAATTACTCTGATGAGTTAATTAGTCAGATTGCGATGAGTCTCGTTCGTTGTTGTATGCTGTCAACTCCGAGCTCTGTCATACATTTTGAGGTTAGCACCTCTCTTCATTACAAGCAAGAAGAACTCAACGTCGCACATTACCGATGTCGATAGGATCTTCACCGTACGCAGATGTCGTTCTTCTACAGGTTTCTATTGGTGACACGTTTCAGGCTGTTAGAAACTCGACTGCAGCACGCTACTCCTCACTTACCGACATAGTTAAGTTACACCTCGCCATGTTAAATGCTACAGTTCGGAGCCCTTAGCGGCAGAGGATTGCATCATTCGTCAGAAAAGCGGGACAGTTGACCGAGTAATAGGTATGAATGACATATAATACCTCAACCGGTATTGAGAACAGAAAAAAAGAAAAAAAAAATTCGGAGGTGTGATGTCGTCAGTCATACGACCACACCGCCGCCTGAGAGATCGATCCATTGGATGCGATTCTCTCGATAAACGGAACAGAAGAACGACTGTGTTAGCCAAACAGTACACAGCTAGTCGCAGTACTTATGCTGGCCGCGAGGCGCCGCTAGGCCACTTCATGTGTAGCAGGAGAGTAGCGCAGTTGTGCCAGACTACAGTTTGTAGCCGCGCTCAGTGGTCAGCCAGCGCCGATGTTAGTCATCGTCTGCAGCTCAGTCATTGCTGCCATCAAGTCTTTGTAGCTCCGTTCCAAATTAGTCTTCAAATTCATCGGAAACGACAGTCAAGATTACGAGAGATTAATTCATCACTGCAAGATTTGTGACTTGTAAATTATGTCATTCTACAGACGCTTAGTCTAGTCGCGTCTTTTAAAATTGTAAACCAACTGATCATGGACTACAGCAAAGTTAAGTAATAAATACTTTCTTATTTTGTACTCCTGCCAAGTAATTGTGTTTTCCTGTTGTAGCTACCAAGCAGTCTTGGCATAGTAGAACCCACGTTTCCAACTCCTTGGCTACCTCATATTTGCCACCTCATGTTGATGGACTCGATTATTGTGGAACATCGAGAGCCATCAGGAGGCATTACTTTTCAGCAAGCCCTCGTGTGCTAGCGCCTGAGCTCATTTCTACTGAGAACGTCAATTCTCCATGAGTAGTCGAAGACGACTGAACTACATTGCCGGAAAAAATTAGTACACCTGGAAAGACGACGTCGATTTCGATCCGTTGACTGCATATGGCATGTGGAGGATAGTATATGTACTGATAATAGTTCAATATGTCTACCAACAGATAGTGTGACGGCATAGCTACCAGAGCGCCATCTGTATCTACCCTTTAATAGGGAATGCTCACAGACAGAAGGCTCGATGTGTTGCAAATGTGTGAAGCAAGAAAGCAACCATGCCACGGAAACACACTCGTACAGCCAACTAGGACAGTTTGAAAGGGTTCAAATAGTAGCCTTCTGAGTAGCAGGACGGTCCTTTCGGAGAACTGCCATACAAGTTGGAAGTGCTGCGTCAGCTGTGCGCCGATGCTGGTATCAGCAATCACGTGAACATTCCCACACCCGTAGAGGACGTTCTGGACGTTTACGCAGCACAGTTGCCCACCAGGATCGTCGTATTGTTAGGGCAGCAGTGGCAGATCGTACAGCTACCACAGCACAGATAAGACGGCTTGTGAGCCCAGACGTGTCAACACGGTCTGTTGTGAACCAGTTATTAGCAGTAGGACTACGGCAAGCCACCCTTTAGCCCGTCTTCCACTCACATCACAGCATCGATTTGCACGCCTCGACTGGTGCCGTCAGAGGATCACTTGGAATGTCACGCCGTGGTCTTCAACGATGAAGCTGATTCTGCCTGCACGCAAGTGATGGTGGTTTGCGCATACGTCGTAGACATGGTGAGCGCTGTCTCATAGAGTGCATTCGTCCAAGACACACTGCCTTTATGGTCTGGGGTACGATAAGCTACAACTCTCGTTCACCTTTGTTTTTTCTGGAGGGGACACTAACCAGTGCTCGGTAAGTGCAGAATGTTGTTAGACCCGTTCTTCTGCCGTTCTTGGAACAGGATGTGGCCAAGCGGTTCTAGGCGTTTCAGTCCGGAACAGAGCCGCTACTACGATCGCAGGTTCCAATACCGCCTCGGGCATGGATGTGTGTGATGTCCTTACGTTAGTTAGGTCTAAGTAGTTCTAATCTAGGTGACTGATGACCTCAGATGTGAAGTCCCATAGTGCTTAGAGCCATCTTGCAACAGGAAAGTGATGTGTTGTTCCTGCAGGTTAATGCTCGCCCACACGCTGCCTGTGAAACTCAACGTGCTCCGCAACACCTACAGCAACTTGCCTGGCCAGCACGATCTCCCGACTTGTCTCTAACCGAGCACATTTGGGACATGGTGCGATGAGAAGACACTCGTCCGACTCAGTCAACAACTTTTACAAAACTACGTGAACAAGCCGAGCACGAGTGGAGTACCGTATTCCAGGACAGTATCCGCCATCTGTACGATCGACTGGATGCCAGAGTCAACGCCTACATTGCCAGCCGTGGAGGCTACAGCAAATACTAATAATAGATGTTTCAGCACGACGCGATGGCCTTGCCGCAGTGGATACACCGGTTCCCGTCAGATCACCGAGGTTAAGCGCTGTCGGGCTTGGCCGGCACTTGGTTGGGTGACAACCCAGGCCGCCATGCGCTGTCGCCATTTTTCGGGGTGCACTCAGACCCGTGATGCCAATTGAGGAGCTACTCAACCGAATAGTAGCGGCTCCGCCAAAGAAAACCATCGTAACCACCGTGAGAGCGGTGAGCTGACCACACCCCCCTCCTATCCGCATCCTTATGAGGATGACACGGCGGTCGGATGGTCCCGATGCGACGCTTGTGGCCTGGGTCGATACTTGGTACCTAAGAACCGCTTGTGCTGTTGATCTGCAAATGTAATCATTTCATATACCCCATAAGTACTGTTGCAATAATAAATCTTGAGTGAACTGCAAACCTTTAAAAAGGGTGTACTAATTTTTTCCGGTGCTGTATTATGGAGCACGAGGCCTGTGAATGCTTTCAGCGTAGCATAGAGTCCATTAAACGACATGTTGCTGCCATCATCAGTATAACAGGAGTTACTACACATTGTTCAGTAGACGTGTGTAATTCAGCTGCTCTTGAGTGTATATCGTCACGTATCTGCCTCAAAGCAGACTTACCCTTTCGTAGCCAGAAGGCTATGTCAACACTGTGGAAGAAGCTGGCTGCCCCAGGAGGCAGCGCGCATCGTAATAAGGCCGTCAGATTTGTGAGAACGTAGACAAGGGATTACATTGCTTTGTTGGTATCCATGTGTCCAGCACGAACGCAGGTCATCACGCTGTTTCGCCACCCAGGGCTAAAGCGCAGCTTCTCTGTTTCATGTGACGAGTAGCATTCATGTTCCGGACCGGTGTAATGCTTTGTGCAATAAATTAATCACACATAATTATTGGACAGCCAACTGCCTCGTCAGTTGCTGTCCTGAGTCACGGCCACTGCAGTAGTCGCCTTAACTACTACAGCCTTCCAGGATGACAACAGACATGTTGACAAGGCTCCATGTATATGTTCCTGGTTTGTCGAAAATTCAGGAACCCTGTCGCAACTAGAGTACCCCACTGAATCGCCCAGTATTAATCCTATAGATATTGTTCTATTTGCAGCAGCGGGTGGAACATCTCCGCAGTTTGATAGCCCTGTGACAAGAATGTCTTGAGCCGTATATGTCATACGTGAAGAGACCTTTTAATTCTCTTAATCGCCGAATGGAGGGCAGTACCAAGTTCCGAACACGACCTTAACGTGATTAGACTCCATACTAGAAACCCCACTAGCACCAGACTGTTTCCGCCCTTATGGACTGTTACAATAACGGTTACCGTTTCTCCTCAATACCAGTTTGCCTCGAGAATCATTATGTAGATACAAGTGTGATGGTTATTTGAATATTTTTGTTGCATTCCATTGGCACATTGGTCTCTGCGTAAAATTATAACAGGTTTCGTTCTTATTCTGCACACAGCACTTAAATACGACAGGCTGTTTTGCAACTACAATGGATTTTAAGACGTTCGGAATATGAACGAAATTGGTTAACATTGTAATGACAAACACGACGATAACAGACTGTAGTAAAAATATTACAATAATACTTAGTTGTAGTAGATTTACCTGCTCTTGACATAAACGAACTTCCATGCAAATGGGATTCATCTGTGAAGTTCAATATCCCTCCCTCCAGCTGTACGGAATACGACACAGAGTTGCGGCTCTATGTGTGGCACACATTTCTGCTTTCGGCGGCTGCGACTCGAGGGATAGCTTCGAACTAGCGCTGTTGATAGAATATCGATATATCGACACTTCTTCCAGAACTATCGATATACGTCAGCGACATCATTTTCAGCGGTATATGGATATATTGATTCGAAACAGCAAAATCGAATCCCGATTTTTTATTTTATATTATATATTTTTTGCAATTTTCTGTAAATATTTGGAAATGTTCTTCTGAAATTGCAGTAGAACATAATTTTACTTTCACTGTGCCAAGAAGTCTTACTACTTTTTGAGTTTTCATCACGTCCAGTCTTCCTCTTTGACTGTGTGGAGTAAGGTTAGGTGGTAGAAAGAAGTAGTCCGATTGCACTGGAAGGCTGGCGGTGATGAATGGAATAACAAGATTTCCGATGTGAAGAAACAGCACTCTAGTTGCGATAAAAAACAATTTTTACGGTAAATGATGACAGCCAAAATAGTTGCAGGATAAAGATTTATTAAAATTATTAACCACGGTTTCGGTATATCTCAATATATATTCATCAGATGTAAAATACACTAAAATCAGTGCAGTGGAGATTCACAGGCGAAGTACTGATGCTAAGCTGTGTTCGCATCGACCCTCTGTCCATAATTATGTTGTATAAATAGAGATGATGTTTTAACTACTGATGACGCCTTTGGCACAATTGTTTTATGACTCTCCATTGCAGGATGTGATTTTAGTGTGTTTTACTCCTGATGAAGGTATATTTAGATATACCGAAACCGTGGTCAAGAATTTTAATAAATCTTTATCCTGCAACTGTTTTGGCTGTCATCAGTTTTTTTTTTTTTTTTTGTCATCAGTCTACTGACTGGTTTGATGCGGCCCGCCACGAATTCCTTTCCTGTGCTAACCTCTTCATCTCAGAGTAGCACTTGCAACCTACGTCCTCAATTATTTGCTTGACGTATTCCAATCTCTGTCTTCCTCTACAGTTTTTGCCCTCTACAGCTCCCTCTAGTACCATGGAAGTCATTCCCTCATGTCTTAGCAGATGTCCTATCATCCTGTCCCTTCTCCTTATTAGTGTTTTCCACATATTCCTTTACTCTTCGATTCTGCGTAGAACCTCCTCATTCCTTACCTTATCAGTCCACCTAATTTTCAACATTCGTCTATAGCACCACATCTCAAATGCTTCGATTCTCTTCTGTTCCGGCTTTCCCACCGTCCTTGTTTCACTATCATACAATGCTGTACTCCAGAGGTACATCCTCAGAAATTTCTTCCTCAAATTAAGGCCGGTATTTGATATTAGTAGACTTCTCTTGGCCAGAAATGCCTTTTTTGCCATAGCGAGTCTGCTTTTGATGTCCTCCTTGCTCCGTCCGTCATTGGTTATTTTACTGCCCAGGTAGCAGAATTCCTTAACTTCATTGACTTCGTGACCATCAATCCTGATGTTAAGTTTCTCGCTGTTCTCATTTCTACTACTTCTCATTACCTTCGTCTTTCTCCGATTTACTCTCAAACCATACTGTGTACTCATTAGACTGTTCATTCCATTCAGCAGATCATTTAATTCTTCTTCACTTTCACTCAGGATAGCAATGTCATCAGCGAATCGTATCATTGATATCCTTTCACCCTGTATTTTAATTCCACTCCTGAACCTTTCTTTTATTTCCATCATTGCTTCCTCGATGTACAGATTAATACGAACACTTCGTTCTTGATCGTCCACTCTTATTATTCCCTCTTGGTTGTTGTACATATTGTATATGACCCGTCTCTCCCTATAGCTTACCCCTACTTTTTTCAGAATCTCAGCAGCTTGCACCATTTTATATTGTCGAACGCTTTTTCCAGGTCGACAAATTCTATGAACGTGTCTTGATTTTTCTTTAGCCTTGCTTCCATTATTAGCCGTAACGTCAGAATTGCCTCTCTCGTCCCTTTACTTTTCCTAAAGCCAAACTGATCGTCACCTAGCGCATTCTCATTTTTTTTCCCATTCTTCTGTATATTATTCTTGTAAGCAGCTTCGATGCATGAGTTGTTAAGCTGATTGTGCGGTAATTCTCGCACTTGTCAGCTCTTGCCGTCTTCGGAATTGTGTGGATGATTCTTTTCCGAAATTCAGATGGTATGTCGCCAGACTCATATATTCTACACACCAACGTGAATAGTCGTTTTGTTGCCACTTCCCCCAACGATTTTAGAAATTCTGATGGAATGTTATCTACCCCTTCTGCCTTATTTGACCGTAAGTCCTCCAAAGCTCTTTTAAATTACGATTCTAATACTGGATCCCCTCTCTCTTCTAAATCGAATCCTGTTTCTTCTTCTATCACATCAGACAAATCTTCATCCTCATAGAGGCTTTCAATGTATTCTTTCCACCTATCTGCTCTCTCCTCTGCATTTAACAGTGGAATTCCCGTTGCACTCTTAATGTTACCATCGTTGCTTTTAATGTCACCAAAGGTTGTTTTGACTTTCCTTTATGCTGAGTCTGTCCTTCCGACAATCATATCTTTTTCGATGTGTTCACATTTTTTCTGCAGCCATTTCGTCTTATCTTCCCTGCACTTCCTATTTATTTCATTCCTCAGCGACTTGTATTTCTGTATTCCTGATTTTCCCGCAACGTGTTTGTACTTCCTCCTTTCATCAATCAACTGAAGTATTTCTTCTGTTACCCATGGTTTCTTCGCAGCTACCTTCTTTGTACCTATGTTTTCCTTCCTAACTTCTGTGATGGCCTTTTTTAGAGATGTCCATTCCTCTTCTAGTGTACTGCCTACTGCGCTTTTCCTTATTGCTGTATCTATAGCGTTATAGAACTTCAAACGTATCTCGTCATTCCTTATTACTTCCGTATCCCACTTCTTTGCGTATTGATTCTTCCTGACTAATGTCTTGAACTTCAGCCTGCTCTTCATCACTACTATATTGTGATCTGAGTCTATATCTGCTCCTGGGTACGCCTTAAAATCCAGTATCTGATTTCGGAATCTCTGTCTGACCATGATGTAATCTAATTGAAATCTTCCCGTATCTCCCGACCTGTTCCAAGTATACCCCCTCCTCTTGTGATTCTTGAACAGGGTATTCGCTATTACTGGTTGAAACTTGTTACAGAACTCAATTAGTCTTTCTCCTTTTTCATTCCTTGTCCCAAGCCCATATTCTCTTGTAACCTTTTCTTCTACTCCTTCCCCTACAACTGCATTCCAGTCGCCCATGACTATTAGATTTTCGTACCCCTTTACATACTGCATTACCCTTTTCAATATCCTCATACACTTTCTCTATCTGTTAGTCTTCAGCTTGCGACGTCGGCATGTATACCTGAACTATCGTTGTCGGTGTTGGTCTGCTGTCGATTCTGATTAGAACAACCCGGTCACTGAACTGTTCACAGTAACACACCCTCTGCCCTGCCTTCCTATTCATAACAAATCCTACACCTGTTATACCATTTTCTGCTGCTGTTGATATTACCCGATACTCATCTGACCAGAAATCCTCGTCTTCCTTCTACTTCACTTCACTGACCCCTGCTATATCTAGATTGAGCCTTTGCATTTCCCTTTTCAGATTTTCTAGTTTCCCTACCACGTTCAAGCATCTGACATTCCACGCCCCGACTCGTAGAACGTTATCCTTTCGTTGATTATTCAATCTTCTTCTCATGGTAACCTCCCCCTTGGCAGTCCCCTTCCGGAGATCCGAATGGGGGACTATTCCGGAATCTTTTGCCAATGGAGAGATCATCATGACACTTCTTCAATTACAGGCCACATGTCCTGTGGATACACGTTAAGTGTCTTTAATGCAGTGGTTCCCATTCCCTTCTGCATCCTCATGTCGTTGATCATTGCTGATTCTTCCGCCTTTAGGGGCAATTTCCCACCCCTAGGACAAGAGAGTGCCCTAAACCTCTATCCGCTCCTCTGCCCTCTTTGACAAGGCCGTTGGCAGAATGAGACTGACTTCTTATGCCGGAAGTCTTCGGTCGCCAATGCTGATTATTTATCAAAATTTAGGCAGTGGCGGGGATCGAACCCGGGACCGAAGACGTTTTGACTATGAATCAAAGACGCTACCCCTAGACCACGGGTATGAACTTGAAGGATTTCAACAGTTGCTGTTTCAGCCATGTTTAAAATCTTGAAACAATTTTTAATGCAATTAGTGTTCCGCTTCTTCAGATCAGTATCCTTCAAAACAGTTGCTGAAAATGATAAATAAAAATCCAAATTACAGGACTGGTCTTTGCTGTGGGCAGAGACGTGCAAGGGAAAATACTGACATAATCGACGCTCGGCGCTACCAACGGAAACTGCATCGTTTAACTTCACCACACAATTTTAACACTGCCACTGCTAAGTCCTGGCGTTTGCAGAAATGGAAACACAGAGAAGTCGACATGATGTGTTCCGAACAAATTCGATTTGTAACGAAGCGGAACGATATACTTATCGATCACCTTTTATTGTGCCACTTACATGCAGTTGCCATTATTAGCAAAGTGAATGTCGCCAAGCGTGAACCAGCATCGTTTTCCTTTGAATTCTTGCTCCAGTGGAGATAAGCAGGATGCTAGCTTGTTGACGTGCAGAACATCTAATAATAAATCAGTACTTAAATGTACAGCTCTAAAACCGGCAGTATATTTTCAACGTGCAGCCAATATTTTTATTGGCCGGTACGTCGATATCTTTTCCATCGACTCTGGTATATAGATTATTTTTTCGATATATCGGGCGCCGATAGTTACGTCCTTTACATATCGATATATCATATTCCCGATATTTTTAAAAATATTAACAGTCGTACTTCGAAAACATCATGTGGGGATGGCCGCTGGCATGCTACGGGATGAATATGGCTTCCTGCAGCTGAAGGAGTGGTACGTAGCTTGTCATTCGAACCTCCGTACTCCGATTCTCAAATACAACTTGAACCTGGACTTTGAATCGGTAATCTGATTGTGTCCGTTGTGTTTGAGACACTTTTGTCTTTGTTCGTCGGTACTGATCTGATGTAACGTTACATGCAAGACGTATCGTTCGCTCCTTAACACGCTAGTACGTTTTCGACCATCGACATGGCGTCGATCTTAATTTCTATACGCTATGTTCTTCGTGGCAGTGACTCGCCTAGTTTTCGTCGGTCTATGACTCAAAAACTACAGACTTCCTTTTCCTGTCTTAAGACATCTGTTGACTTCTCCCAACAAACCAAGCTTCTAGTGCCGACTTCGTGACATTACGTAGCCAGCTTCAGCAAGAGGTTACACATTGATAACAAGAGCAGTGTAAACGTAAGTGCGAAATCTATAGTATTAAACAGTTAAACCGGTTCACGGCTCAGGGTGCCAGTTGCAGGTTGCCTATCTAATGGTTTCCAGGGGGCCACAAAAAATATGATTTTCAGTATTTCATAATATTATTGGTAATTTTTGAGAACTATCCTCTTGGAGAACAGCGATTTTTTTATTGCGTAGAAATGAACATCAACAGTCACAACAGCAAGAAACTTCTTTTTTTGTGAGGTTACCGGTTTCGGTCCGTTTCACACAAACTTCAGACTTGCCACGATGATGGTAGCAGGTGGCGGTAGAAAGAGAAAGCGCTATGTCTCCACGAACGCTATCTTCATGCACTTGGGGAGTTCGTGGAACATAACGCCTGCTCTTTTCACCGCCACCGGCTACTATCATGGTGGCAGGTCTGAAGATGGTCTGAAACAGACCGAAACCGGTAACCTCATAAAAAAAAGGAGTTTCTTGCTGTTGTGACTGTTCATGTTCATTTTTATACAAGTATCGACCGACTTTAAAAATGAAAAATGCTTTCGTAAACTACTCATTAAGACGTAGAATCTTTCGTTAAAGATCTAACACAGTACCTAAGACAAGTATAACGGCTAGAAAGTGCGTATATGTCTCGAAGCAGCGTAACAGATGGCGCGCAAATACATGGACTTTACTCGCCGAGTATTCCAGAGTGAGAAGACTTAGGGAATTCCAACAAACTTTATACGAGTCTTTTTCTCGCTGACATTCCCCCCAAAATGGTGAAACGAATAAAGTTTATCGAACATTTTTGCTGTTCATGCAATAAAACTTCGTAACACGTAAGAAGTTTTTAATTTTTTACTTTACTACTAACTCTGTTCGCAACTCATTTTGTAGATAGTACCGCTGAATGTACCGTACCAGCAAAGTTATATCATTGTACGACACATAATTCACGAGATATGGCGTCATCTAAATGCGTGAAAAACTAGCTTTTGCTCAAATCGGAACGGAAACTACTCAGACTACTACATCCACCCAGTGTTTGTTAATGAGAGCACTTAGCGGTTTCCAATAAACTTTGAACGTAATTGGTAACATTTCCTAAACTTTTTCTCACTTACATTGATATTTTAAGCACCTTCTTGCTTCCCACTGCTGAAGAGCAATTCGGGGATGACGATTGCATCTTTCAACACGATAGAGCACCTGTTCATAACGCACGGCCTGTGGCGGAGTGGTTACACGACGATAACATCCCTGTAATGGACTGACCTGCATAGAGTCCTGACCTGAATCCTATAAAACACCTTTGCAATGTTTTGGAACATCGACTTCGTGCCAGGCCTCACCGGCCGACATCGATACCTCTCCTCAGTGCAGCACTCCGTGAAGAATGGGCTGCCATTCCCCAAGAAATCTTCCACCACCTGATTGGACCTATGCCTGCGAGATTGGAAGCTGTCATCAAGGCTAAGGGTGGGCCAACGTCATACTGAATTCCAACATTATCAGCCAGGTGTCCGGATACTTTTGACCACATAGTGTATCCGCAAGAAAGGGGCCACATGTGCGTCGGAAGTCAACCCTTTCCGACTTGCTGGCTGAACTTATCCCTTGGGGTCTCCCAGCGAACTGTGTCGTGCGACTTTACGTTACTTTTTCCTATTATAGTACAGTTTCCCACGCCTGTGCTGTGGCGAGGAGTTGTTGCTGCCAGCCAGGACACTCACCTTTCTCGTTGTCCATCTTCACGTAGTGGATCGGCCTGACCGCCCGCGCTCCACTGCCCACGGAAGCGGGCAGGCGGCGAGCATATCTGCCGTGGCCGTCCTGCACAGACATGTAATTATGCAGCTTGCGGTTGAGGTATACGTACACAACACGAAATCACTGCGTCATATAGTGAATGACTGAAGGTATCTGTGCCGTTCAATATTGATAATTATAGAGAACTTGCTTCAATTCAAACGATATTCCAACAAACACTACGATCGTGCTCTAATTTTAAATACTAAGTCTGCTACTTTTTGCAGGTGAACTGCGTTTTTGGTGTTTAATAACAAATTACTCACTTCCCTCCATTCCTTATTTCCCTTCTCCTCCCCCCTCCCTCCTCCTTCCCGTCTACATTTTTTTCCCGGTAACACCTTCCTTTCGTCTCTAAAATTTTAAATTCACTATTCAATGGTTTTCTTATGCTGAGCATTTAATTTTGCTTACTTTATTATACTCTTACTATACACTGAAGGCCAAAGAAACTGATACACCTGCCTAATATCATGTAGCCCTCGCGAGCACAGATAATCGCCACAACAGGACGTGACATGCACTCGACTAATATCTGAAGTAGTGCTGGAGGGAATTGACATCACCAGTCCTGCAGGGCTGCCTCAAACCCGTAACAGTACGAGGGGAGGCGGGGGGGGGGGGGGGGGGGGGGAGAGATCTCTTCTGAACAGCACGGTGCAAGGCATTCCAGATACGCTCAATAATGTTCATATCTGGGGAGTTTGGTGGCCAGCGAAGTGTTTAAACTCGGAAGAGTCTTCCTGGAGCCACGCTGTAGCAATTCTGGACATGTGGGTTGTCACATTGTCCTGCTGGAGTTGTCCAAGTCCGTCGGAAAGCACACTGGACATGAATGGATGCAGGTGATCAGATAGAATGCTTACATACGTGTCACCTGTCAGAGTCGTATCCAGACATATCAGGGGTCACATATCACTCCAAATGCACACGCCCCACACCATTACAGAGCCGCACCATCTTGGACAGTTCTCTACTGACATGCAAGATCCATGGATTCATGTTGTAGTCTCCATACCCGTACACGTCCATCCGCTCGATACAGTTTGAAATGAGACTCGTCCGCCCAGGCTACATGTTTAGAGTCATCAATAGTCCAATGTCGGTGTTGACGAGCCCAGGCGAGACGTTAAGTAGTGTGTTGTGCGGTCATCAAGGACACACGAGTGGACCTTAGGCTCCGAAAGCCCATATCGACAATGTTTCGGTGAATGGTTCGCACGCTGACACTTGTTGACTGCCCAGCATTGAAATCTTTAGCAATTTGTATAAGAGTTGCACTTCTGTCACGTTGAATGAGTTGAACGATTCTCCTTAGTTGTCGTTGGTCCTGTTCTTGCAAGGTCTTTTTCCGGCCACAGCGGTGTCAGAGGTTTAATGTTTTACCGGATTCCTGATATTTACGGCACGCTCGTGAAATGGTCGTACGGGAAAATTCCCACTTCATTGCTACCTCTGACATGCTGTATCGCATCGCTCTAGCGCCTACTATGACACACGTTGAAACTCACTTAGATCTTGATAACCAGCCGCTGTAGCAGCAACATGCGATCTAACAACTGCGCCAGATACTTGTCTTATTTAAGCGTTGCCGACCGCAGCGCGATGTTCTGCCTGTTTACACACGATCTCTGTATTTGAATACACTTGCCTATGTCAGTTTCTTTGGTGGTTTAGTGTACATTCATATACTCCACTTTTGTATATTACTCTTCCTTTTTAAGTATTATACCTAGTTTTAGTTTTACCTGTATCATTACCACTGGCTGTCCAAAATCCAACCTGTTTATTTTTTATGATGTTATCTGTATTTATTTTAACCGCTTCCCCCTCTATTTTATTAAACGTATGTCTATGTACTTCTATTCCGCTTCTAGCGCCGCCACTCGGCGCTTTCTTAGACCTCTCGAGTCCCTACACAGCGATTTACTTACTCTGGTGTTTATGTTGGTTCGTTGCATTGCCTATTCACGTGTAATATTACACATGCTCGTGATCGCATTCCTATCTTTGCACCGCTTTCCACTTAAGCTTGGAGAGTGTTTTCTTTCGTTTTGTTCTCATTTCTTAGTTCACTCGGATTTTATATTGATACGAGCTCAATAAAATTTTTAACGTTTTTATTTAACTTTACTCATCTTGCCATTCTATGTCATCGTCCTGGTCCATACGAAATAAGTCGTAAACGCTGTTTTTTCAAATAGGATGCACTTCTTTGTTATATTTGTATATGGCCGTTATAATATAAGGACCATGTACAAATATGTAAGGGACTATTAGAAAGTTTCCGTTCGTAGTACAAAAGAGCAGAATCGGTAAACCAATCAGGCAAAATCGCCGTGAGCACTGACGCAATCGTCCCACCGTCGCACCATGTTGAAGATACTTATTTGATAAGACGCCGAGTCCTGCTGCGTGAAGTCCGTAAACGTCTGCTGCACGTCCCCGTCCGACAGGATTCGTCGATCCTTCAAGGCCTTTTTAAAGGGACCTTCAGTCTGATAATGGCATGGGGAGAGATCGGGACTATAGGGCATGCGCTCGAGTGTCCTCCTCTTGAGTAGGCGTAATTCCTGATCCATCCCAGATCGACCGACGTGTTGCGTTGAATCGCCATCGGCAAGGAATTTGTCGCACCGTTCCATAATGATGGTTTCGATAGACTTACTGCTCCATACGTGTTCGTCATTCTCCGATGGATGCCTACTGGTGTTTCCCCTTCGTCACCCAAGGAAAGAATAACACCATGGCCGGCCGCGGTGGTCTAGCGGTTCTAGGCGCTCAGTCCGGAACCGCGCGACTGCTACGGTCGCAGGTTCGAATCCTGCCTCGGGCATGGATGTGTGTGATGTCCTTAGGTTAGTTAGGTTTAAGTAGTTCTAAGTTCTAGGGGACTGATGACCACAGATGTTTAGACCCATAGTGCTCAGAACCAACCAATAACACCATGTTCGTCCTGTTTGGCCACATTTGATAATAACGTCGCCGTAGTTGACATTTCCGTATTTACCGCACGCTCGACATAAAGACACTAACGCCACACTAACCCCTTGCCTACTTTTCGGTGCTTAATTCCGCTACACTTCATATACGCTGCAGCAACTTCCTCAGACGAATACATGTTGCTCGCCCCTGATCATAAAACAAAAGTACATCTTATCCGAAAAATAGCATTTGCGGTCTTGCTGCGTACCGCTTGAAAATGAGCCATGCTCGAGACCGGTAGTGTTAAATGAAGCACTCCGTCTGCACGCCGTAAGTGGCCCATCGGTACCGTCCGACCGCTGTGTGATCCTCAACTGAGGATGCGGATAGGAGGAGCGTGTGGTCAGCACATCGCTCTCACCGTCGTCATGATGGTTTTCTTTGACCGGGGCCGCTATTATTCGGTCGAGCAGCTCCTCAATTGGCATCAGGAGTCTGAGTGCGCTCCGAAAAATGGCAACAGCGCATGGCGGCTTGGATCGTCACCCATCCAAGTCCCGGCCACGCCCAACATCGCTTAACTTCTGTGATCTAACGGGAATCGGTGTATCCACTACGGCAAGGCCGTTGCCAGTGCTAAACAACGCACATTATTGGCCGGGAGACCTCGTCCGGGGTTGTTCGGCCGCCTAGGCAAATATTATTTTACAGCAGTTTGGCGACTTGAGCGTCGATGATAGTGAAATAATGATGTGCACAACACAACATCCAGTTCGTAAGCGGGTAAAATCTCCGACCCTACCGAGAATCAAACCAAGGCCCCCACGTGCCAGTCAGTAGCGTTGACCACTCAGCGACGGAGGCGGACAGCTATAAATAAAAACCATATACAAAAAAGAAGCTGGGGTGGGCTATCATTACAATGCATTTTGTACAATGAATAGCTGCAGAACAGCATAGAAAAAATATATTCAGGCCAAAAAGGTCGTCGCTTCAGTTTTCTGGGAAAAATTCGGTATTCGGACAACGGACTACTCGCTCCAAGAAAGTAGAGTAACCAGGGACCAGACAAAGCAGGCAATTAAGAGGAAATGGCAAGGAAATCTTCGTTTGATCTTTTTCTTGCAATAGAGTGCTCCTCGCGCACATCGGAAATTGTGACGGACAAACCGAGATCCTGGGTTCCTAATAGGTCGACCACCTTCTCTGTTCACCTGACCTGACTCCTTTGTACTACCATCTGTTTCCTAGCCTGAAGAAACATCGAAGGGTCGT
The DNA here is from genome assembly GCF_023864345.2 of Schistocerca serialis cubense. NCBI lineage: Eukaryota > Metazoa > Arthropoda > Insecta > Orthoptera > Acrididae > Schistocerca > Schistocerca serialis. The sequence continues at coordinate 540,215,032 of NC_064639.1, forward strand.
CATTCTGACGACACTGAAGACGCGAAACGTGCTGCTGAGAACAGGTATGATCGTGCAACACATTTATTTTTTAATAGACTTTGAGAGAGGCATTAACACTGTAACAATGCATCGATTTGGGGGATGCAGGCGGGAGGATACGTCGAATAAAGCTGTGTAACACCAGAAATGCAGATAAAGTACCTTCTGCACCATATTTTTCAAAATTTGTACGCGTGTAATATCCGTCGATAACTTGTACTTCTTACGCAACTGTAGGATTTGTTACACACACTATAGTTATTATGTAATGGACGTAATAGTGTATTTATTGGTGAATATATATAAAGCATTGTAATTGTAATGTAAATATTGTAAATTGCTGGGCAATAGCCAATGTATCGATAGCAACGATGAGATGGCAGTAGCTGTGCCATTGTTCATATTTGCGTATGGACTCTGTTTCGCTGCGAGCAGAGAGCAAGCTTACCAGTTTGAGTCATGAAAGAGTGCGGAAGTTTCTGTGGCGCGCTTCCGCGGACGCGGTGTGCAGCTATGATCGCAACAGTGTAGGCGCACCTAATTCGTTAAATCGCGAGCATTGTTAGCTGGGTAGCAGTGGACAGGTGGAGGAAGCTCCAGTTCTAACTACTGCCTGTCCCATAATTACCCGTGGCTCTGGAGACGACGCGTGGTTCACAACCAACAGCAGCAACAGTGGCCGCTCAGCATTGTCGTCAGGTAGATTCTTCGTCAACGCACATCTACAACTATGTAAGACTGTAAAGTGGCGAAATATAACTAACACTGTAGAGGCATTACCCAGTGGAATTTCTTTCACAAAGTGTGCCTAACTTGAATAGTAACCTGCTATAGTTAAAACTTGTAGGTTTCCTGTTTTGTCACTGTCCTCAGACATTATTATCGACCGGGGTCCCTTCCTTTCCACGCAGTCACTGAGTGTCGTAAAAATATGAAAATTGATTAACTATTTATTGCAAGTTTTGTTTGTTTGCTAATGACCAATTTCAATCTAAATTTTCTGCCTCAGTAACTGTTCAGTCTTCTATTGCATAACAGGGCCTTAACTAATTTACAATTTTGAGTATTAACTTCACTCACTTGAAGTAACGTAAATTTTCACTGGCAAAACTAATAACTAAAGATACAGCACAAATTAAGGGTACGAAATTTCATTTATTCTGTATTTAGCTTAATATTTCAGTAATCAAAAGTAAACAGCTTGCCTTTTTCTAAGTTTTGCTTTACGTTACACTGAGGCTACTGAAGATAATTTTTTCATAACGAAGTTCAAGTTAAGCCAGTCATTTGTTTAACCAGTAACTTCATCTAACTTTGTTTTCAAAATTTAATATTTCAGAATAAGAAACTGCAAACTCAGTACTTTATGATTCATTTATTTTCTCATGAACTGCTGTGTTGCGGAAAAACTTTAGAACCTTCTGTTGCCACGCTAGTGATTATTTGCTTAAATTTTTTGCCATTACCTTTCTTAACATTCTGGAGATTCATTGCCCTAGTTGGCTGGCGACCGTTTAGTTACCCCTTTTTAGCTAATTAGTTTTCTTGCATTAGCAGTATTTTCTGTGTATTAAACATTACGCGATACCCTTTTGTAGTCTGTGTGGTTCTTAAGCAATTGCACTATATTCTATCCATTTCAAAATTAGTTTCAGTATTTAGATTAGGTTTAGATCAGATTCTTCCTTCAGAAGTGTCTGTTGTACAGGTATTACTTTCCTTCGAGAACGATAGCCTTACTCATTGTAAGATTTCATTAGGCATACGCGATCATATCGAAATCCAGTAGGCCATTAGGAAAAGGGAGGTTTCAGCAGTACTTTCAAAACTGAGACTCCATTCTTTCTGGGCAAAGCTATGAACTTTTCAAGCTGTCGCTATCTGACACGCCATCGTATCTTAATCCTTATTGTAGTCTATCACATATTAAAAGCGTATTTCACAGCAGAGTCACCAGAGCGCAGTGAACAATGAAAATATACATAATTTTGGTATTATTGCATTAAGCAATTTATTTACCCTTGTAAGTTAACTACTGCATTATTTTCATTTCGTATCGAAATGTTTATGTCCATGTTGCAGTATCTCTGGTTTTTCCTCTTCGGGATTGTTTCGACTTCTGTTGGCTCATCTGTGTTATGTTAATCGAGGGTTCAACACTGTGATGTGTATTTTGCAGTTGTTGCTTGAGTTGCTGTTCATCGTTTTTTATGTTACTAGATATAGTATCAATCGTTCTAAAACAAACTTCGACTTATCGGCAACAATATAAAATTTTCCATGCAACGCTGACACCCATTTATTTTTTATTTCAAGCATGAATAGTTGTTTTAGTTCCGTTATTGCATACAGTGCTTTTCTTTAACACGATTTTTGACCGTAAGAACCGCGCCAACTCTTAAGGTTTTGACAACATGCTACCAAATTTTCTTAGTGACATGTATTTGAAGTTGAACTCGCCAAAAACTAAATGTGAGAGAATGTGATAAGGTGATAATTAGTAATGGAGTCGTGTAGTGGATAACTGCTTCGTTTAACTGAAATAACTGCGGATGTTCGAAGATTTCTTTTGAATATGAAACGTACAGTATCCTTCAAGTTAAACTACATACTCCTACAGTCGATGAGATAGTTTTATGAATGTTACGTTTTAGATAACTATTTACGTATCTTTTCTCCATTTGTAGTGAACACACATAACGTATTACTTCTAGCCGTTAGTGGAACATTTTATTTTGGCATGTAGTTTTTATTAGTGGACAGCACTACACTGCTAACCTTAGAAGATTAAACGAGTGAACTTGTACCATACGTGAATGATTTTTTTAATTTCTTTATTTTGGCTTTGGGTTATAACGACCATACAGCTAAAACGGTTATAAAGTGCCAAAGAAACATAATTGCCAAAAAGGAGAATAACACAAAATTACGAAGTTACAGACTGTTACAGTAAAATAAAAGCGCAATTAGACAAACACCAGCCAGTCAACGGCAGTGATGACACTGACATTGGAGCAGAATTATAAACGGCACTATACAGCAACATTATGACAAAACATTAAAGGGCAAACACCGTACATCATACAATAAGTACAACAATAGTCAAAGAACAGAAATACAAATATCATATAACAACGTGAGAATTGTAACATACAGACAGACGTAATTAAAAAAAACAAAATGACAAACACGATACAACCAACGGGATGTACAGTAGTAAGTCAATGACTTGAAATCGACAAAAAAAAAACATATTGTATCCACTATGAAGTAGTTTTTCCATCCGTTCATGGTTTCGTTCCGCTTTCTGTAACTCTTTCTTGTGGTTGTTTTATGCCATAACTGATATAATCAATGATTTTGATACTAAAACTGGATATGTAACATAACAAAATTTAGCAGGAACCGATGTACCATGGTTCACGCACTGGATTCGCTTTTGGCAAGAGTGAGATTTGAAACCGTTTGGCCATCCATTTTTAGGTTTTTTGCTACCTAAAACGGTAAAGGGCGAATTCGAAATGGTTCCTTCCAAAAGTAACCTGTATACTTCATCCGGCGAAAGAGGATCCATGACACCTGGTAGCACTGGTTACAGCTTTCATTCCCGGAGTGCAAAAGGCTGTCGACAATACTGGCAGATAACTATAATCGAGCAGAGCTTTGGCAACATTGGGGCACTTAGTCATTTCATTTATGTTTAAGCATGCTTTCCAATGTTTTCAAGTGTTTCATATTAATAAGATTACTATCTTTCTTTTTTTCTTTACTGTTATTTCATCCTCCTACGGGCGGGAGGTGGCCTGTCAAAGATACAATACTCCGCTTTTCAGCCGAGAGTATTCATAAAAAAATAACAAAGGTGACAGAATGATAAAAGTGTGAGGACTGTTTACGTTTTTAGTTAAAAAGATTAATGACGGACAGCTAAAACGCCGAAAAACATGTACAATTTAAGACCACCATTGCGATGACGTGAAATTCTTCTACGAAAAAAACAGTGGAGTATTCCACTTTCACCTAACGTCTGAAGGAGATGCGCTACGTGAAACAGTATCCAGGAGGAGAGAGTATGTTCCATAGAGGTTCAGGAGAGAAGTCGGGGGGCAGAGGCGGGAAAGAGGGCCGGGGGGGGGGGGGGGAAGGAGACAGTGGTCTGTTAGGGGGGGGGGGGGGGACTATGGGGATGATATGTAGAAGGGAAAGCGGATAGTGGGAAGCAGACAGTGGGAGAACAGAGGATGAGGAGGAGTAATGGTGTGTAGGGAAGCTAATGGCACAAGAAGAAAGGGACACAGATGGGTGTAGGGGGGAAAAGGAGAGAGGAGCCCTGACGTGGCGTGGGATGGATGGGGAATTGTTCAATTTGGTAGGAGAAATAAATACCCTGTCGGATCTCATTGTCTGGGAGAGGGAGTTGGTTAAGTTGCGTTGACATAGGATATGGTGTGTGTGTGTAAATGTGAGGATAGATGGATGTATTTGTGTAGGCACGGCAGCATACAAGGGTTGGTGATGCTTGGAATCTAGTTTGCAGATAGTGTAAGAAATGCAGAGGTGCTTGATGTGAGTAAGGAGAGGTGGGAATTTGAATAGATGGTAGAGGATCCACGTGGAGGAAGGTAAACGGATGCAGAAAGCGAGACGGAGTGCACGGCGTTCGAGGATCTGGAGGGACTTACAGAAATTGGGTGGGGCGGATATCCATGCAACCCTGGCATAACAGAGGATGGCTCGGATCAAGATTTTATAGGTGTGGAGAATACTGGAGGGATGTAATCCCCAAATTCGGCCTGTTAGTAGTTTGGAATTTCTCTAATGTGGTATTCGGATACACGGAAGCAAAATGAAGACGAAAGTATTTTTAACAACCGAACGTAGGCTATATTTGACATTTATATCTTGAGCATTGGAATAATTTTTTTTGAAGAGGGAAACTGTTCGTCACATCTACCAATACTGAAGCTGTCCATGTGTATTTTTCTTCTTCATGAACGTAATTAATGTCAAACTACTGAGACCATTTGCGACGGATGTCTACTCTGACAGAATTCATGCAGGATCAGACAGATGTCGTGGCATGCCTTTTCCGTACGCTCGGCTGTTACTTACCTCTGTTAACTAGTGTTTTAGCATTAAATGAGCATTGCTCACTGTCACTGGCTCTGTCGTTTTATTATTCTACTCAAATGATTCGATGATGTTTACTCTCTTTCTTCGCATTTTGTTATATTTACGGTCAAAAAATGGTTCAAATGGCTCTGAGCACTATGGGACTTAACAGCTGAGGTCATCAGTCCCCTAGAAAACTACTTAAACCTAACTAACCTAAGGACATCACACACATCCATGCCCGAGGCAGGATTCGAACCTGCGACCGTAGCGGTCGCGCGGTTCCAAACTGGGTCGCCTAGAACCGCTCTGCCACTGCGGCCGGCATTTACGGTCAGTTGCGACTTACTGCCTATAACAATAATATTTCTACAAACGTTTTTACATTTCACAACAATGTTTTTTCAACAACCTTGAGACACTTATCAGTCTCTTCGTTCAAGAGATACCGAAGCCTACAGATAACCCGAAGCCTACAGATAACTGTGGATAGATGCCAGCAGTGCTTCTCGGCCTTCGAAAGGTTTTAAATCTTGTGGCACTCTGTAGTTTAGTAACTAAAGCATGCACTTTCGCAATGTCCCTTCATGTAGGCGACTGGATTGAAGCTTTTTGGAACGGTAGATACTTGTATGCTGTTTAGGACGAGGAGGCACCATCAGGTACGCTCGTGATGTCACAACGAGGAGTAATCTAAGCTGGTTTTGATAGCACAGTCATACAGCCTAAGGGACAGTAATATTTTAGGACGAAACGTGTTCAAGAATTCTGTACAATTTTCTATCTCGTTAACAAGAGACAAGTTCGTCATGTGGTGACTCACCTGGACGGCCGTCGCTGCGAGTAGGAGACAAGCAAGCACAAGTTTCATCTTGAAATGAAATGACAGGTTAGCTTTTCGGCGTCTATTTATACAGTCGGTCAAGTAGACGTTCCTTACAACACTTATCGGGAAGACTTTGTACAGTTTGGAGTACCAGTGATAAAGTGCCTCACATCTGCTAGGTAATACGTCACTTACACAATTCAAGATTAAGGTCGATAAATTACTATATAAATGCAGCAGGTTAAATGGTTCAAATGGCTCTGAACACTATGGGACTTAACATCTGACGTCATCAGTCCCCTAGAACTTAGAACTACTTAAACCTAACCAACCTAAGGACATCACACACACCCGTGCCCGAGGCAGGATTCGAAACAGCGACCGTAGCGGTCGTGCGGTTCCAGACTGAAGCGCCTAGAACCGCTCGGCCACACCGGCCGGCCCCAGCGGGTTATAAATGGATTTTTTGCCTCTTTTACAAAGCAAGGAGTCGCATAGGATTTGTTGAGTCAAAAAAATTAGCACGCCAGTATATAACACGTATTTATTCCGTTAGTTAGGGAACAGTTTTTGAAAAAAATCGGGAATGATACATAAAACCACCTGCATATGATTTTGTTGTACACTTTACAAATCGAAAATATGTGTACAAGTTGTGTGTGGTGTTTAGTGAGTGTGAAACTCTGCACAAATGGACCATTAGAAAACTTAAGTCAACGAACTCAAGCAGACTCTCACACATTGACAACATCAATAGAAATGGCTTAATACACACAGAAAACGCACTTGAAAATGGAAATCGTTTGCCTAAACGCGTCGTGCGAGGATTAAATAAAGAAAAATCGTGACTGGTAGCAAAAAATTTATTTATAAATAAACCTATTGTTTTTACAGTCGCAGGCTTTCAAAAACCATTTATAATGGATCAAATCAGATTGTCGAGCATTATTTGCAATAGCTTCCATGTCGATTTCCGAGCTGTAGTTGGCTACAGAAAGAACTAACATACTGTATCTATTCCGACACTCCACTTGGCAACCACAGAGCTTGCTTTCCTTTCCCAACAACGTTTCAGATTCTTTGATGCGTCACAACTTTCCCCTTATTTTTCTGTGCGATTTCGCCCGCTCCTTTCTTACATGTCCATTATAACATTTATTGAATTATACGGTAGTACAGTTAGAATTAAGAAAAACAGTTACTTCTGTTTAACGTACGCTTTAAACGATCTTGCCTTGTGCCATTCATTCTGTCTGGTTAGAATCTAGATGACACTTAGGAATACACAGCCTACATAAAGTGTATTATAACATGTATTGAGCTTTACAGTAGCCGGCCGGTGTGGCCCAGCGGTTGTACGCGCTTCAGTCTGGGACCGCAGGTTCGAATCCTGCTTCGGGCATGGATGTGTGTGATGTCCTTAGGTTTGTTAAATTTAAGTAGTTCTATGTTCTAGGGGACTGATGACCTCAGTTGTTAAGTCCCATAGTGCTCAGAGCCATTTGAAACTTTACAGTAGTACAGTTAGAATTAAAGAAACAATTATTTCTGTCTGATGTACGCTTTAAACAACCTGAATTTGTACGATTCATTACGTCTAGTTACACTCTAAATGACAGGTATATGCAATCTACGTAATAAAATAGTTTCAACACATAGCCTGCTGCAAGCGACGAATTGATATTGTGGTGAACGCCATGTAACGACTGCGAGAATCGGACGTTCCGTGCTACGGACGCATCTCTGCGTCTTACCGAACCAAAGATGTTGTTTTAGGATCTCTTTGTGAAGAAAATGGGGAGATCGGACGTGTGAGAGGAGGAGAAAGATTGCATTGTCGTGAGACGCCATTAAGGTATATAGTAAACGTTCAAATAGTTTTTTGTACAAAATAAGACCCAATAAGTAACATCATGTATTCAAGACCTGTATATCTCAGTACCGAAATTAGTTAATTATCACGGTACAGATATTACGAGACGTAGATCGCTCGAAGGTGAAGTTTGGAACGATAGTGCGAACTTCCATTTTCCACGGTCAGAATTCGTCGAGAGATTATCTCCAAATTAATAAACATTAACTTGCTAAATTGTTGACCTATCATCCAGACTCATCAATCAACATAGCACACAATTGTGTCGAATGATCTGCGTAGCGAGTAAATGTTTTAGAGATTTCAGGTGGAGCAGATAAGGACGAGGAATTTCCTCAAGATCACCGCTGCGTAATACATCTCTTGCTATCCTGTGGTATTTAAAACGAAATGTTTATATTTTCCAGGTTTTTCAGGAGAGTAAAGATAAAAGAAAATAAGGAACTAATCTAAATCAACTAAAACCAGTAACTAAACCACATAATTAAAATAAAAGCACACACAAAGAATATTTATAATAATAAATAAAGAATATTTTTAATAAACTAACCAATAATAATAATTAACTATAAAATCATCTATCAAGCCTTGTGGAAAAGTGAGGAGAGGAAAAGTGAGAGCTGGAATTGTTACACGTGTTCTTGCAGTGATAGTGTCAGTGTCCGCCGGCCGGTGTGGCCGTGCAGTTCTAGGTGCTTCAGTCTGGAACCGCGTGACAGCTACGGTCGCAGGTTCGAATCCTGCCTCAGGCATGAATGTGTGTGATGTCCTTAGGTTAGTTAGGTTTAAGTAGTTCTAAGTTCTAGGGGACTGATGACCACAGATGTTAAGTCCCATAGTGCTCAGAGCCATTTGAACCATTTTTGTCAGCGTCCAGATGCCCTTCCTGGTGCCAAAGTTTTGTTCATACTGATTACATTCAATTGGTGTGAAGTAACATCAGTTCGTTCGTAAGTATTCAACATAGATTCCTCTTCCATCTTGAGCGTTAACTTAAACATAAAAAAGGAGCACAAGTGACCTAAAAGCAGTGCAGGTAATCTTAAGGCCCGTCCACACGCAACGACCTGCCTGCGCAAATGTCTGCGCACATCACATCTGCGCAAACAGATCGTTGCGTGTGGACAGAAGATTTGCACCAACCTGAGGTGTGTGCAAACCTGCAAGTTGGAGTTGGAGGTTTGAGCGAAACCTCTCAAATCTGTGGGTTCAAACCACATCTGCGCAGACAAGTTGGAGCGTGTGGACAGGAGATCACCACAAATCTGGCGCGAAACAGCTGTTTGCTCAGTCTAGTGTTTGTATTTGTGCGCACAGGGCATTAAAATGGCTGATAACCCGTCAATGTTCTTGAGAGTTTGTTAGTGAATTCATTGAAATATATAGAAACCACCCATGTTTGTAGAAGATTAAAAGTAAAGAATATAGTGACCGAGACAAAAAGACAGCACCATACAATGCTCTAATTGAAAAATTGCGGGCAGTTGACGCCTCGGCAAACAGAGAAACAGTAATAAAAAAAAAAATTCGTTGCGAACTGTTTACCGAAAAGAGTTATCCAAAGTTCAGAAATCTAGAAGATCTGGTGTAAACCAGCCAACGTTATGGTATTTTGATCTGCTTGGCTTTCTTAAGGTTCGCCCTGCAAATCTCGCAGTAAATTTACGTGAGAAAACTGCTTTCGCCTTAGCAGCCACCATCTACACCATTTTGACCGCTTTCTCTGTTTCCTGCGGTCTGAATGTTTTTTGCAACACAAGTTGCGAACACAGACCACAACAGAACTTCCTCCATTTCTATATTTCAAAATAACTGAATTAATTTTTTGACGTTTACGGGGAGCGTAGTCGCTTGCCACTGATTTCTTTTCTACACCGACAGATGGCGGGCGAGTAGTAGATTGGGGTTTGTGTCGTGTGAACACACCACATTTGCAGCTATCTTTTGAATGTACAGACATCTGCGCCGATGTCTGCGCAGACAGGTCGTTGCGTGTGGACCGGGCTTAAGGTCTGCTTAGACTAAAATAGTTATTCTGACTGATAAACTCTCTTATCAGAAGTAAAGTATAGAAGTAAAGGCCGCACGAACCTCAACGAAAAGAAAACTACATTTACTGAGGGAGACAAATATAATAGACTGGTGGTAATCGATGAAAAGTCGTCATTTATTTGTGAAGTCTGAAACGTTCTTTTCGTCCGTGCCTCGAAACTGCCGCTGCCGGAATCTACTCTTAGCGACTTGTGGCGCCCGAGATTTAGTCGGATTCGGCAGGCCAGATTTAATTCTCTGCACCACCGGACTCTCTGTAATACTCTGTGTCATCCCACACTGTTTGTCTGCGATAGCAGCCTCTGGAATAGGGAATTACCGTCCCATGCGTAGGCTGCCGGTAACACAGCACAGACGGCAGCGTTTGGAGTGGCACTGTGACCGGGAAGCGTGAACTGCTGATGAATGGCGTCGCATTGTTTTCAGCAATGAATCGTGGTTCTGCACTATTCCGGGTGACAAACATTGGCGAGTTTGGCGCCGACCTGGGGAGAGGTCTCGTTCGTTCAAAGATTTGGAGAGGCAGAGCGGTATTTCTCCTCGCGTCATTTTACGAGGAGCCATCGTGCATGAAACCAGGTCACGTCTGGCACTGGTTGGGGGAACTTGTAACACCAATATCGATTAAAAGTAGGTGTATACTATGTAAATGTGTACCTGTGATTATGAAGTGTTTGTTCTTTGTTAGTTAAGGTCATTGATTTGTGACAAGAAATTTAAAGTTTGCAATGTATATAATAATGAAATTATATAATATATGTATGTTCATAAAGAAAAAATTGTATATTGGAAACTGGTTTATGCTTAGGGAACTTATATTGTGAGAGGTAAAAGCGGTAGGGAAGCCCCTCCGCAACGGAAGTGGCTTGGCGCGAGGTAAAAGGTGGTTTTGGCGGTCGATCTAGGCGGCTATTTGGAGGGGACGGTAGCAGTCAGTGGCTAGCCATTGCACGGTAAACATCGTGGATGCCAAGGGAAGCATTTGGAAGCAGTTTTGCATGGAAAATAGCCTCGGATGTGGATTTGGCTGTTGCATAGTACTCTCGGCAATATGGAATGGCTCTGATACGATAAAAATGCGTCGCTAAGAAGAAATTGCAAAGAGCACTCAACATCAAGAGCCGTGAGTACAGTTATCCGCCACGTCGCTTGCCACCACTACTTCGTCACTGCTCTATCAACTTCAGGCACACAGATATGTACGAGCGCTATTCAGAAAGTAAGGAACGTTCCCGCCTGACGCCGCTAGACGTGCGCCGATCGCGTGTATTTTAGTATGTGCGTGATCGGCAGCTCAATCATCCGTGTCAGCGGGAACGTCTCTGTGCGTCTGGTTTTTTCGATATCCAAATTTGAAATGTGCGCTGCAATCGAAAATCCCGCCAGCTGCGAGGTGCGGTCTGTGATACGGTTTTTGTTGGCAGAAAACCTAAAACCCATAGAAATTTGTCGTGAACTGTGCGAAGTGTACGGAAACAACGTAATGAGTGAATGTTCCGTCCGGAAATGGTGCATTCGGTTAAAAATGGCCGAACCAACGTAAATGATGAAGAGAAGAGTGGACGCTCGATCATTGTGACTGACGATTTTGTGGCTAAAGTTGATGAAACAATTCGTGAAAACCGTCGCTTCACAATAACGGAACTTTCGCTTTCTTTTCCACAAGCTTCATGGACTTTGTTGTTTGAAATTGTCACTCAAAATCTAGGCTAGCACAAATTTTGTTTTTGCTCGACAAGCCCAACCTCACACGGCAAACTGCGCTAAAGAACTCCTTAATTCATTCAAATGGAAAATTTTCCCTCATCCGCCCTACAGCCCTGATCTTGCACCACGCGACTTCCACCTGTTTTCCGAGATGAAGAACTGGCTTGCGGTGCAGCGCTTTGATGACAACGCGGAACTCCAGGCGAACGTGACTCACTGGCTGAAGTCTCCGGCGGCAGAATTTTACGACGAAGTTCTTTCAGAGCTTGTCCACCGCTATGATAAGTGCCTCAATGTGTTTGGTGGCTATGTGGAAAAGTATGTCAGTCGCTCTTTCGGATGTAGCCTATATAATAAAATGTATTTCTTGTACTTAGTTTTTTTTTAATGCCATAACGTTCCCTACTTTCTGAATAGCCCTCGTATTATAGCACGGAGCAGTAAATTTGTGTGAGTGTTTCCAATAATAATCCAAGTGCTGAAGACCCATGTTTTGAACCCTAACTTTATCCTAATCATGAACCGAAGCAGGATCCCCCCCTGAATGTGCAGAAAATCCAGTATCGTCTTTGTAACTAACTAGTGATTTGTTTCTGTGTATTAAATGTGCAAAAATTCAGTGCCAGAGAGTGTAAATGTTACTGTCTGAAATACCTGCTTCACAGGTGATGAAAAACGCACTTAAACTTATTTGAAATGTAGTTTAGTCTTTATTGCTATCATGAACTATTATTTTTTGAGGTTAATCGATCTCAGTGTTGAGTAAAATGCTTTAAAGGATGAAAACATAAATTATTCTAAGTGGGGCTAAGCATTAATTTTGGTTGAATTGAACTTTGCTCCTGAAATAATCATAGAATTGCCTTTTGAGACAGCATCAGTTTTGGGTCCCCACCATATTCTTTTCATATTAGAAAGATATTTGGAATATAATCACTACTAAAGAAATCTGATACGTTTCTGTAAATGGGAGTATGAAAAGTGTATATGTAGTATTATTTAATTTGTGGAATTTATATGTAAGTTAAGTTAGAAACCTTAACATGCCCAACTTTAGTTCAGTATTGCCTGTAGTAACATCTCAGTACTGAATCATAAGTGGGATGCAATCTCGCTTTCTATGACTAGTGGTTGGTGCATTAATGGTAACTACTGCTACCCACAACTTAAAATGCCCGGTATTTGTGTGCATCCAATGTGCTATTCAAAGGGAATCTTAATGAAAGTCACTTCAACAACTCATATTCAATTTTCTTAAACATAATATTTCAAATTAATGTGCTTAATTAGGCTGGTGACCGTTTATTCTTTCATTTGTATGAACTTTTCTACTTTCATTAACCCAAAGTAAAGCCAGTTTATTTTTCTATTAATGGATACATATACAAAATTACTGTCCGACACCCTTTATCCATTACACAAACACTCGGTCAAAACAGAAAAATCCTCTCAGAGGGTAAACTAGTTTGTGTCATAGCAAACGAGTAGCTAGTGTTATAAACTCTCAAGGCACAACGGCACATCACAGACATCCTACATGCTCAGATGTTACCTCCCATGCAACAGGACAATGCCTGTCTATAGATGCAATGAGTTCCTATGAATTGTCTGCGTGATGCTGAGGTATGCCATGCCTAGCTGTCCCCGACGGAACATGAGTAGGACCAGCTAGGGCATCAAATCTGTCCCTGTGCCAGTATACGGGATATCAAGAACCAGTGACAACAGTAATTGTCAATATCAATGACATTATTAAACAGCCGCGTAACTAAGATAATATTTTATTTTGTATTGACGACAGCCAGTTCCGGCATTCCACTATGCCATCTTCAGACCACATACGCATCCCTCAAAATTAACGATAATGCCATACAGTGCCATTCCTGGGTTTGTTGAATTCAAACCGTTACACAAGTGCTTCATTCGAACTCTTGTTTGCTACCAAGTCTTCGAACGAAGCACTTGTGTAACTGTTTGAATTTAAAAAATCCAGGACGTATGGCACTGTATGGCATTTTTTGTTTATTTTGAGAGATGCATACGGGGCCTGAAGATGGCATAGTGGAATGCCGAAACTGGTTGTCGTCAAAATAAAATAAAATAACATCTTAGTTACATGGCTGTTGGAAAATTTAATAGATACTGACAATTATTTAACCAGCTAATATCCTCTGTTCATGATGGACCAACAGAAAGTGACAACAGTTGTAGACCAGCTTTATGGCACCCTTTCCACCAGAATCACGGCACGCAACGTCATATCCATAAGTGGGCTCAAGGTGCCGTGCTCTTTTTAAGTATGACTCAATACTGAAAACACACCTCACGTACCTTCAGCCCATGTAGTTTCATTTCCCTTCCGGGTGCTTCAGCTTTTTGTCAGGCAGTGCATTTTTCCAAATTAAGTACAAAGCATTCTAGATCGCTATTGCACATTTATTACAAGGAGACAAGATTCGATCATGAAATGATCAGCATCAGACCTTAAAAACCATACTGATGGACAATGGCTGTACATGGAGCAGGAACCGTTGAATGAGGATAATCAACTGCTCAACTGCTCTGTACTCAGCAGTTGATAGTCGTCATTGAACGGCTCCGGCTCCATGTACATCCATTGTCCATCAGTTTTGGTTTTGAAGGTCTGAAGGTGATCATCTCATTATCGAAACCAATCACCTTTGTTATATAATTAATTTCAAATATACTATTTTGATCGCTGTCTGTCTCCAGCGATGTTTCAAAAATAATTAGCGAATTTTCATTACCTTCATTAGACACCCATGTTAAAGGGTACATCTAATATAGAACATAACATTTAGAAGTCATTAAAATTAAATAATTAGAGGAAACATTTGTATCTATAAGCCGGCCGCGGTGGTCTCGCGGTTAAGGCGCTCAGTCCGGAACCGCGCGACTGCTACGGTCGCAGGTTCGAATTCTGCCTCGGGCATGGATGTGTGTGATGTCCTTAGGTTAGTTAGGTTTAAGTAGTTCTAAGTTCTAGGGGACTGATGACCACAGATGTTAAGTCCCATAGTGCTCAGAGCCATTTGAACCATTTGTATCTATAACAGAAAACAACCAACAATTTCTATTCGTTCATGAAGAGTAGAACACTAAAGATAAATTACAGGCATGTAGATTTAAATATATCACAAGCGAAATGCTATCAGCTAGGAGTGTGAAAGTAGGGGTGGATGGGAGTAGAAAAGACGAACGTAATATAACGCAAAGAAGGTAGATATGGGAAAAGAAAATGGCGTGACTCATTGAGAAACGAATACAGAAATAACAGTAACTGTGATAAAAATGGGAGCATTTTCTTTTCAATATGACAGAGGAACATAGGGCATGTACGTTATGTTTTTGGAGGGAAAGTTATGAGATTGATAGAAGGAAGAGCTCGAATAATTTTTAAAAATGCAACAGGACATCGAATTGTGCTCAAATTGAAGAGTGGTTTGTTCCAGATGCGGGAAACAGGCAACGGACAACAGAGAAGGAGCCTGCGACTGTTTTTGTTTTGTGGATGGGCGCAGCAAAGATAACAGATAAGGGATATCTTGTGTTACAGTTGTGACGGGATGACAGGTAGTTGATCTCTTATGCGAGCTACTGGTGTGCAGCCGCACTGAGGAGCCGAGGAAGTAGCCGTATTGTGTGGTAGTCATGTAGGTTGCTTGGCAACAGGCATTCTAACTGCATGTATGATCACATGGTCAAATATACAGATCTTAAAGATGTGACGCACATAAGGATTCGTGGGTAGTTCTAGCCGTCGTTGGTTTACATCGTAATTGTGGAGATTCGATAGAACGAGTGATTGAAAAAGTTTACGTTTATCACACTGCGGAAATATGTTCCGAAATTTAAGGAGGGCATAGAAACAAGCAGAAGTCTCTTTGCATATGACGACGGTCTCTTCTGCTCACTTGAGATATTCATCCCAAGTTACAGCCGTATTATTCACTGTTTTCTCTTAGGGTACTGAGATACAGTCGAGATGAATAGGAGCCAACTGTTTATATTCTTCGGAACTAATTACTTTCTGATAGAATACTAAAATTACTTGGTGTTTTACAGCACCTAACTGAAGTTCAGGTTTTGCGCCTATTTGAACATTGAAGACATGTCGTTATCCATTTGGAAGATGGCAGTAAAGTTGTCTTCAGGTGTGACGCTTAGGTAAAGCTGACGGTCGTCAGAGCAGAACGATGCTAAGGGGAAACAGAACTGACGAGAAGTCTTTCACATATAAGGATAACAGTACTGGTTTCTACAAAAATTAGGATAATAAATTAGAAGCTGCTTAAGAGGAACTTAGATTGTGGAAGACAGCGCGTCGTTTGGGAGAGAACCTAGTGTTGATGACTTCGACTGACCGTGCGACATACCTATGTATCTACTCTGGAGACAAATTCTCTCTTGCCTACGTTTAACAACATTTTGTTGTACCATGGGTAATGAATTTGAAAGCAATTTTACCTGTAGTTTCTAAAAATAACCCCAAATAATTCTTATCGTACGTAGAGTCTATGAACGCTACAAATAATTCAATACCTTCTCTTGCTGACAGACGGGTAATGTAACGGATGATGATAAACAGAAGGCCTAAATTCTAAACCTAGCTTTCAAAAACTCGTTTGCGGTAGAGGACTGCAGCACTATTGCCCCTTTCAATTTTCGAACAAACGCAAGGATGGCTGACATAGTGTTTAGTGTATCTGGGATTGTAAAACAGTTAAGATCCTTAGACGCCAGGAAGTCATCTGGCCCAGACGGTATCCGCGTAAGATTTTATGTTGATTATGCTACAAATATAGCACCATTCTTATCCATCATCTATCGGAGATCATTGGAACAACGGAAAGTTCCAGGGAACTGGAAGAAGGCCCAGGTCATAGCAATGTATAAAAAGGGTAGAAAATCGAATGCACATAATTACCGGCCAATTTCAGTGACATCGATTTGTTGTAGAATCATGGAGAATATTTTGTGTTGACATAATGGACTTTCTAGTCTCTGAGAAGGTCATCTTCAGATACCAGCCCGGTTTTAGGAAACAGCGGTCATGCGAGACACAGCTGGCCCTCTTTGTGCATGATATACAACAGGCTCTATATACCGGCTCCTACGTTGATGCCTTATTCTCGGCTTTCGAAAGGCGTTCGATTCAGTACCGCACTGTCGCTTGCTCCAAAAGGTGCGCGCTTACGGTCTATCCGATGATGTCTGCGGTTGGATAGGAAATTTTCTGACAGACAGATAGCAGTAAGTCGTCCTGAATGGGGAGACTTCAACAGAAAGAAGCGTAACATCATGTGTGCTCCAGGGCAGCGTAATAGGTCCTCTGCTTTTTACGATTAACATAAACAATCTGGTTGATGGTATTGACAGCGGCGTCAGACTGTTTGCTGATAATTCTGTAGTCTACAGGAAAGTAGTATCACACGAAAGTTGTGAACAAATCAATGAGGATTCGCAGAAAATAAATGCGTGGTGTAATGACTGGCAGTTATCTCTCAATATTAGTAAGTGTAACCTACGGCGTATAACAAGGTGAAAACCCCCATTAATGCACGAGTACAAAATAAATGCCCAGTCTTTGGAAGCGATAACATCCGTCAAGTATCTGGGTGTGACTATTCGAAATGATCTCAAATGGAACAATCAGATTACACAAGTAACGGTTAAGGCGAACTCTAGATTGCCGTTTACTGCTAGAGTCCTGAAGCGACGCAGTCCTTCAAAAAAGCAAATTGCTTACAGTACGTAAGTTCGCCCAGTTTTAGAGTGTTGTTCGTCTGTATGGGACCCTTACCAGTTGGGTCTGATTCTAGAGATTGAGAAGGTCCAAAGAAGAGCACCAAGATTCGTGACTGGTGCATTTAGCCATCGCGAGAGCGTTACAAATCTCATAGAAAATTTGAAGTGGGACACACTTGCAGATAGATGACGCGCTAAACGGAAGAGGCAGCTCACTGAATTCCAAAATCCGATCTTCGCTGAGGACGTAGAGCTTATATTATTACCACCAACTTCCAAATCGCGCAGTGATCAGCATTCTAAAGTAAGGGAAATTAGAGCTCGTACTGGGGCGTTCAGACAATCGCTTTTCCTTCGCGCGATCCGCGAGTGGAACAGAAAATGGGGGAAGGGGGGAGGGAGGGAGGGAATATGACGACTTGGCGTGAACAGTGCCCTCCGCCGCACAACACTTGGTGGCCAGCGAAGTATATATGCAGATGTAGATGGGTTTGATGATCAAAACAGTTTGAAACGTTTTTTAAGGTCGCTGTATAATGAATTTCGTTGGTCATCAAAGCAAATGATTTACTTAGCGCTTTAGTTATCACTCGGAGGAACTTAATATGTATGTGCATAATTGATGCAGGTGAAATATTTGAACTAATTGCTCTAGAGGAATTTAGCCTCATCCTCACTTATTTTGCGTTTAGTGGGAGACGTAACAGTAAAATGGTCTATGTATGGGCAACTGTCTGCCAGATGTTTTGTTTAAGAAACTAAAAATAAATTTTTAGTGCCTATTATGGGTTAAGTTGAAAATTATTACTTTGTAGACGATACGCTGCCATAATTCCACGAGGGAAATAAGAAATCACCACTCATTTAACTCGATCAGCAGCATTCAAAAATAAAGTATACCTTCGAAATCTGGAACCCACACTTACAAGGCATGATTACATTTACATTCACATGCATACTCCGCAAGCCAGCGTATGCTGTGTGGCCGCGGGTACCTTGCACCACTACTAGTCATTTCCTTTCCTGTTCCACCAGAAAATAGAGACAGAGAACTGCATTATACCTACGAACGAACGCTAATTGCTGTTATGCTCGTGAACCTTATGCGAAAATTTACGTTAGCAGAATTGTTCTGCAGTTAGCTTTAAACGCCTTTCGCAACAGTACAAGAAAATATGTTTTTACTCCGTGGCACCTCGGCTATTGAAAGTTTCGATAGGAGGTGATGAGAAAAAATCACGTAATTAAAGTGACGAGACAATAGCTAAAGGGTACGCAGACTTACAGAAATTTAAGTAGACATGTTAATTAAAAAAAAACTGACTTAAAAAAAGTAACAATAAGAAACAAATCGCGAGGTGTTTTGCTTAAGACCTCATTGTATTATTTTATACAAGGGGACTGTTACAACATAGATTGAAACATGAAATGAAAGTATTAATAAACTATTTCCAGCATCAGTAGTGTACGTGAGTGAGTGCGCCAGTTCTTCCATGTACTATATGAGAGAAACTGACAGCAATTTTGCAACACGTTAAAAGAAGTGTGTATGGTTTAACAGCACAATAGCACTCGGCGAGCATCATCAGAACTGTGAAAACAGTGTCCATTCACCAGAACATGGAGCAGAGTACAAAGATTGAACTCTGTGCTACTGAACGTCGTGTGCTAAGTACACTGCGTTACTAGAAAGAGTGCGTCACACAAAAGGTGAGCAGGAAACGAAACGAAACTTCACATGTTGGCAGGCTATGTAATATTGTTGGAGCGTTTACGAAATCGGGTCAAATTTATGAATAGCCTGGAAATATGAACGTAGTTATTAGTATGACGTTGCACCCCCTCTGAGCTGAATACACGTTCTGAGTCTGTCGGGAAGGGTGTCGTGAAGCCGTTGCATCCTCTCCTGACACACTCTGGCCCACAACTAGTGTAACTATTCCATGGTACTGACACTGGGACGAGTTGTAGCCCGAGCTGATCCCACGCATTCTGTTGGAGACAGGTCTGGCGACCTTACAGGAATACCTCAATATCATGTAGACAGTTCATAGAGAGTATTTCCCTGTTGAAAACTAGCACCACGATACTGTCACAAGAGAAATAACGCATGAGGACATAGGATACCCCTTACAAAGGGTTGTGCCATCAGAGTTCCCTCAGTCATTACCAGCTGTGACCCGACGTCGTATCCGATGGCTTCCCACACAATGACGCCAGAAGTGACACCGGTAGCGGACATTGTGAATGCAGTTGAACAGGTTGCTGCGCGAATACCGCCTGAACCAGCTGAAGAAGTGCGCCCGGAAACCTGCCGTGCTCTGACGAGAACTAAACCGATCAAGTCGAATATTAACCAGCAGGGAGAGGGCAGCCTTTCGAGACCTGAGACAGAGCCGTGAGATTGTTGTCTTACCGGCTGACAAAGGCAATGCTACGGTTGTTCTTTCCCATAAGGACTACATTGAGAAGATGCAGAGCCTGCTAAATGACGAATTTTACAGGAAGATCAGCGCTGACCCCACAAAGAAGGCGGAGAGCAAGACTAGAGCTCTTCTCAAGGACGCAGATTTAGCAGAGGGTGTCGCCAAGAAATTGACACCTCAAGGACCTGTACCGCCAAGACTTTATGAACTCCCTAAAGTCCACAAACAAGGGGTGCCGTTGCGGCCAATTGTCAGCAACATTAGGGCACCTACATATTTGCTGGCTGTATACCTGACAGAATTACTAAGCCCTTATGTAGGTAAATGCCCTCATCACGTTCGTCATTCTGTGGATTTCGTAAAACGTCTCGACAACTTCAAGTTGAAAGACTCAGATATCCTGGTGAGTTTTGACGTTGTATCATTATTCATCAGGGTGCCTCTTCGAGAGTCAGTTGAGCTTATTGCACAGAAATTTGACGAGAAGACGACCGACCTTTTCAAGCACGTTCTGACCGCCACGTATTTTCTCTTTAAGGGAGAATACTATGAACAAACAGAAGGACTCTCGCCTGTGGACGCGAATTTCTGTACGGAGTACTTCGAGGAGGAAGCTTTAGCGTCATTCAAATTGAAACCTACTTGTTTTCTACGTTATGTGGATGACACGTTCGTGATCTGGCCCCATGGAAGGGACAAGCTCCTAGACTTCCTTACACATCTGAACTCCATACATCCGAACATCAAATTCACTATGAAGACCGAAGCAGAAGGAAGATTACCATTTCTGGACGTCATGGTCAAAAGAAGAGCGGATGGCACCCTGGGCCACAAGGTATGAAAGAAGAAAACGCACACCGACCTGTATTTGCATGCGGATAGCTGCAGAGGTATGGGGTGCTAAAAACACTGATGCACAGGGCGCGCACCATCTCTGACGCAGAGAGTCTGCCCCAAGAGCTGTAACACCTCAAAACTGTATTCCAGAAAAACTGGTATTCAGAATGGCAGATGAGACGCGCTCTCCGCCCCACCTCTACAGTACAGCGTGTGGAGACGGAAGAAGTCACGGAGGAGGAGATAGCCACTGCCTACATACAGTATACTGGCACGCTATCGGGGATGATAGGACGAATATTGAGGAAACAGTGAGTAGGAACTGTCTTTTGTCCACCAAATAAAACACGAGCCTTATTGGGAAGTGTCAAAGACGATCTCGGCTTGCAGAAGCCCGTCATATACCTGATTCCGTGTCAATGTGGGGAGACTTATATTGGACAGACAGTGCGCACCATCGGAGATTGTTGCCGAGAACATCAGAGGCACACTCGACGTGGGTACCCCAACAAGTCGGCGGTCGCAGACCACTGTTTGTCCGTAAATCACGAAATGGACTACCAACATACCAGGGTCTTGCCACAGGCATCTAAATACTGGGACAGTGTCGTTAGAGAGGCTATCGAAATTCGTACCAGGGACGGACTCACCAACCGAGTTTGCGGCTACAACCTCAGCAGGGCATGGGAACCAGCACTGAGTCTAATTAAAAAGACGCTCAGCAAAGGAAACGAGCGGGTGACTAGCACGGACGAGGCAATTACACCGACGCCACCACAGACGCCGACGCCAGCGTCTCAGCGACTGCTGGCGAGTGGGCGTGGACCGTGGAGAGAACGCCTCGCGAGGGGAGGGGTTTTAAGACGGCCGCCTGCCCGCAGGAGCTCAGGTCGTCAGCGCACCTGACGATGGCGACATGATTGATCGCCGAAATATTGTGCCCGTTGGGCACTATGGACCGGCAGTACACCCGTGGACTGCTCGAGCATGTCATTCCTTGGTAAAACGATGGATGAACCGGCAGCTGGGCATCCTATTTCAAATGTGCATGATCAGTAAAACAACTCCAAAATTCCGTTAAAAGACGATGCCATACAGCACACGACAATCCATGTCTGATACGGTAAAAGCATCGTCAAAAACCACGGGAGAAACAAAGATTTGAAAGAGACACAATCCTTGGGAGACGTCAATATACTGAAATATATTGGAGGCGTCAAATAGAACTGCATATTACAGCGCTGGCCACACACTCAATACTAAGAATGTATTCAGTGTATGGCCAGCGCTGTAAAGTGCAGTTATATTCGACGCCTGCCAATATATCTTAGTTTTCAGTTAGTATTCAGTGTGAGGCCATCAGTTCTATTTGACGCCTGTCAATATATTTTAGTATGTTGACGACTCCTAAGGATTGTGTGTCTTTTAATTCTTTGTTTCCTCCGCAGTTTTTGACGATGGTTTTATCCTATCAGGCATGGATTGTCATGTGCAGCCTGGGATCGTCTTTTGACAGTGTTTTGGAGTTATTTTACTGATTGTGCACTGTTCGGATCGGATGCCCTCTGCCGGTTCATCCGTGGTTTTACCAAGGAGTGACACGTTTTTGTATGTACTTGCACCTTTAAGTCGTGTCACACGAAATATTAGTTTTATATGACTCGAGGATGTACTTCCAGGGTACGAAACCGGTCGTCATACAGGGAAAAACACAATAAACAGCATGTGCGGATTTGGACTTTCACTCAGTTTAATGTAGACTGTTTTTATCATCTTTGATTTTGAATTGTTTGACTGTCCATCACATTACGTAAAAGTTCTTTAGCTGTTGTTGCGAGACGTATAAGGTTATTTGTACCATTCTAATCGAAGCCGTTTGTGTCGTGGTGTTAACGGCAGTATATACATGGGGAGGCATTTACCTATGCAGGCTGTGGCTAGTTTCCGATGGTGCAGAATGACGCAGAACGTTGCATAGCGTCCATTCCTTGTTCTGCGAAGGCAGGTCCAGACGAGACGGGGTTACGATGTGGTTCGTGCCCAGTAAGACGATCCTGCCTTGTGATGAGACGTGATGGACTGGCACACTTACGACGTGTAAGTCTGTTTTCACGTTTACATGCAGTTTAACATCCGGCTACTGCCACATCTGAAAGCGGCAAGAACATGGATATTGCACGATTCATCCGGCTGACGAAACAGAGAGCGACAATGAGCCCGTGACAGATTGCATCAGCTGCTGATAATCTTGTTTCTCACGAGTACGCAGCATCTCCGTGTCCTTCTTAGAGATCACTCAGTATCTGACGGTGTTCTCTTCCCTTATATACCCTATCAGGACTGGGAACAACATTAAATACGAACAACACTAATGTGATCTGGTGGTCGATCTACCTGTCACAGAGACTTGCAACTCTAATCATTTACATATTCGCCGACACACACACACACACACACACACACACACACACACATATATATATATATATATATATATATATATATATATATATATATATATATATATACGAAATTATACTAGCATCCGATCACGTCTTCTTGGTGTTTCACTTTTTTGTCGGTCAGTGTATATTGGAGGATTCATAAAATGGTACTGAACAAACAAATTTACTTTATTTACAATAAATACTTTGAACTATTTAGATATGTGATCGTTGTGTCTTAATGTCTCAAGGGATACGAGCAAGGCGAAGAGGTTACGCTGGCAGCTGTACGCAAATCAACAAATTGACTTAAAAGCAATAACTGCTCTAAAAACTTTTCAGAGAAACATAATTTTGTCATTTTATGCTAAGGGACAGTTACAATATAAGTTTATGTATTTGTATACGGTTTACATTAGTTAGTGTGATACGAAATACAGCTGTTTCAAAAAGTTATACTGTTTTTACGCGTAGTGCACTGAAAAGCGTCTTCATTCTGGTCAAATATGTCATCCACAAAGAAAGCTAAAACTCCCTTTTTTTTTAATCATCATCTTAGTGTCAGGCGTTCGTAATATAACGACCTACTGCCTTAACAATGTTTTGATGAAAAAAGCGATCTTTACTATTCCCGCTTATTATATAAACTTCCTTTTGCGTTTTAAACGATGTTTTAATACCTGCAACCCTCAATGACTTGTTCTTAAAATACAGAGTTTCAAGACAACTCTTCAGTAAGGCCACTTCAAAAATATTGGCAGAAATTTGTATTACAATACATTGAATTTCACGTTAGACCTCTTTTCCCGTGTACGTCTTATGACTCCACATCTTTTATTTCATTTTTAATAATTCTTTCCTAGCAAAATTTTGTATGAATATGTCACAAAGCTGTATGGTGCTACATTGTTTATTATCACTGGGTATGGTTCATTATCACTAGTAGTGAACCGTGAGCACATAGTGCTCTGACAATAGGGCAAACATTCTGTCTCGACCTGAACTCTGTCTATGAAAATGTTATCTGTCAGGGTCCTGCCATCTCGCTGTTCATGATTGGGAAAGCTCACAACTGAAACCAAATTTTGATAGCCAAATAACGTTCGGTAGCTCAACACTGAATCTAGATTTTTCATGTATAGCTGAAAGTTTCTTTTCTGGGACCTGTAGACTTTTACAACTACAAGAAAAGTTTTTCTGCAGTAACATTTCGCAAGGACATCTTTCTAGGTTTTGGTCTACTCAACAACAGCTTGTTCCAATATCTTTTGATTTGGGTTCACGTCTGTAAATGTTCCTTTTTCTATGTTAAATCTAGTAGCAAATTATACCATGTTATATCCACTAAAATTTAATTTCTCTATCCGCTTGGTTCCATAATGTTCAATTATGCACGAAACGTCTGTCTCTTCATAATTCATAAAGTCTTCTGCTTATATAGGTAGCCCACTCATGTGTCTTATTTTGCAATCCACTAACGTTCTCATTAAAAAGAAAAAGAATAACTTTATTATTGTGTAAACTTTTAAATAAATTGTGGTTATATTCTGTTCTGTTTTTTGTCAAAACTACCTCTGTACCTGGCTCAAGTGTGCCTCTCTCACTCCAGTATTTCCCTTATGTGCTTGCTTCCGTCCCCATGTGTACTTCATATTAGAAGCTCAGCAAATCTCACCTTGCCTTTCCTATTCAGGTGCGACCTACGGGTAGTCAATGACCATCTCCTATTTCCAGCAAAAAGAAGTAAGTGCTTATAAGTAATGTACAGCAACTCACGGAGATCCAGTGAGGGCTGTAATTATCGTATGACAGTGAAACTTGGTAGATATTCTAATAAGTTAAAGAGGAACTAATTTACGTTGAAAAAAATTAGTTCCAATTTTGGCCACTAGGTGCAAATTTGGTCCTGTGAATGCGACAAAGACGTGTACAAATGTTACCATATATAATTGATTAGGAACGGAACGTGGGGAAAAACGTCAAAGAAATGTTTTTCAACGTAAATCAGTTCCGCATAAACTCATTAGAATATCTACAAAGTTTCGCTGCCATCCGATAATTACAGCCCATACTGGACCTCCATGAGTAGCTGCACCACCCTATAAAACAAATAAATGATACCTTTTTGCAGTGAGCAGCAACCCACTCAGCTTTTCATTTATGTGACTGGCAGACATATTTCTCGGAGCTGAAAATCTCCACAAAAGTGACACGCGTGTGTATGCGTGTTTGCACACGCGCACGCGTCTTTGTGTTGTAAGACGTCGTGGTCTCCTGACCTTCATTGCTTACATATTCCGCCCTCACAATCATATTCCGCACATCAAGACGCTTCATTCGAACCCAAACTCGATAAGATAAAGTCAATGTTGTATGAATTCATGTAAACGATATGCAAATAACTAATAAATCGCAAGTGCGCACCGTGGTTGAAATACTCGAGGCTGGCGCACACACACACACATTCAAGACACGACGGTCACAAAAGCTTTTAGTTAGGGAGAGGCAAACACCGCACGCCAGGACGCCGGTCCCTTCAGAGGTTTTCACAGGGAGCTCTCTACGTCGGCTGGCGGCCGCCCGTGGAGCGGACAGCGTGTGCCCGAGTGTAAGGGGGAACGACCCCGTGTTCGGCTTAAAAGCAAATTCCGCTGCATTGTGTGGGAGCGCCCATTCTTTACAAATATAGCACACAGTTTCAGAGATTTTCATAGGGAGACAGCAAACGCCAAACGCCGATGCTACAGATTTCTGGATTGGTCGCCTTAAACGAAACGTCAATCCAGATAGAACGAGAATCATCTTATTTGTCAGCAGCGAGCGGCGCAGACTGCAGCCATCGCAGCTTACGGTATTGTGCGTTACAGCTCTTGCGAGCCCTATATTTCCTCCACAACAGGACACTTCACTGCATTTCACACGCGACAGCCTCGACCGTACCTAGCAACATTCTAACGGGTGATTATTCAAGTTGAGTAGGCGCGGCTCTCAGCCATTCTGCCAGGTCAATAACAATCTTAAACTTTGTATAGAAATTTCATTAGCGAATCCTATTCTTAAGAGGTAACTTCACATTCCGAAAAGAACCCTGAAATAACGTGTTCGATTCATAATTAAAAGTGCCATTGTGATTTTCTCAGAATTTTTGCAAGATAAATAATAGTTTTCGTTAGTTTCATGTTTTTCTTACACTAACTAGCACTACTCCAGTACCTAATTATCCCATTAGTTACGTAAGAAATTTTGTGTATTTTGTGTCATTTCCTTATAGCGGACGACTCCAGAAGATATTTATTACTGGAAGTTTTTCAGGCATTTCTCTTTAGAACGTTAGGAGTGTCTGTCTGACTTCTGTAGTAGTGTGGGGATGGAAATTGCATCTTGCAGGAGCCACAGGGAAAAGGGTACATCTCAGATTAATCCGTTGCGCAGAATAACAGAATAGCACCCACACGCTCACAGTGTGTGTGTGTGTGTGTGTGTGTGTGTGTGTGTGTGTGTGTATGTGTTGTTACTTCTGTTTCCCGTTGTGGGGTGCCGCGCATTTTCATGCTTCCCTTCACTGGCGGCGCTGCTTTTCCTGTTTGTCGCCGTGAAGCCGCGGTAGTATTCAAACGCCCTAGATTACTATTGCATTGATCTTATGGTCTGAAAGTGGCGTAAGTCCATTCTCTTTATAAAATAAGAGATCACATAAAATTATTTTACACTAAATTAATCACAAATTATGTAATGATCGTTTATTCAGAAAGCTCCCACGTTGAAAGGTAACACAAAATTGCATTCACAGCTGTTCGTTGCGCCCGGCTGACAGGTAATACATCACACAATAGTGCACTGTTGGTTGCGTGTGGAAAAATCTAACGTGAGCCTTCGAGAGTACATACTGCCGCTAATGTGTTAATACTATAGACTAAGTCGTTAGGAAGGCTATTCTGTGCTCCTTCTACTATGAGTACCAGATATTTATCGTAAAGCTCTGTGCTCAAAGCCACTATGTTCTCTGTGACCTGGCTAAGTTTGGCACTGGGTTTCACAATTCTTGTGACCAGGGGTTCTACACCTAGCTTCTCCTATAGCATCTGACATACACGCCTCCAATATCTGCTACCCAGCTGCAGGACTTTTTTCTTTCGACCTGTCCCTAATATGATGCTTCCTATGAATCTGCTGCTTCCTGCTTTGGTCTAAATCTAGTTGAGGCTCTTCTCTTCCTGTTTCAAACAAGAGATCAAATTGGTTGCTTATCTGAAATTCAACGAGATTGGGGAATTTTTCCCTTTCAGTTTTTAGTTCTTACTTATTTTCAGTTCCCACCGACCCGTCGTACTCCGACCATAAAAGTCAAACTACCCTGAAGGCACAGATCCTTTTTCCCTGTTCCATGGTTTTCTTGTCTCGCCTGCATAATCTTCAGTTTCATAGGAGAGCCTCATCTGGTACATTACTAGCCTCCCCACTAAACTCACACCATTTAAAAACAAATTCTAATCATCTCATATTTCTCCCTGACTGACTGACTTATGACAGCATTCATATTTATCAGACACAACGTTAATTTTATAGCAACGGAGAAACAGTAACGTGTAATTAAACTGCTATCAAGAAAGAACTCCTGAATACTCGACAAGAAGCAGTACTTTTCTACCGACGAGCTGGACAGGAAAGCTAGATGTCAGGTGGACTAAACGCGAAAATGTAAACATTATGCAACTGCTTAGGACAGTAAACATGAGATGAATGAAAAGTTACTAGCACTATATTTTTATTATGATTATTAAACAGAAAGTATCATAAAACTCATGAAAAGTATTGCACCTTATCCAAAATAATACAAAGCAATCCGCAGCGCTAACAGCAACTGAAATTACCACAGCAACGAGATTATTCTTTCAACAATGTCAGGACTGACTCCGTCTTGATGCAAATCATCTTGTTATTTTTTTACTTATTTATTTCCTAAACTACTTTCGGCAACAAATATCACCATCATCAGTGGGTTTTTAAAATCTAAAACATGCAGAAAATAGCATAGTTATACAAACACAGTAACACATTATTGCATTTTTACTGTTCGTTTTTTGAAATATAGTTTTCTATGGATTCTTTCATACTAACTTATTTGTTGTATGTTATGGCATGCTTTTAAGAATTATTTTCTCAGCATACATCATGACATCTGCAACTGAGTGAGAGCTGTTAGTAAACAAATACTAAAAGGTGAACTTAGTATGTCAACTTTATACACTTGGGGTTGCGGTAGTGTTGTGGAATTCAGTTTTGGTGTGTGCTGGGCTGTTACTTAGTTATTCGTGTACTCACTTTCGTTGGACGGCATGTAGCTGATTCTATACACAGAAGTACAAAATTTTCTCACTTTGCTTATGATCAAGAACATTACACCATTTTGCTGTTCGCGTGTGTCGCGAGATGTGTATCGCATGTTGCGAGAAGGCTATGAAAACTGTAGCAGGAATTACGACGAATTCTGTCCCTTATTTATATCTCTTTGTGTGATGGGGAAATGTTTTTTTTTTCGTGTGTGTGCTTTCTGTTCTGTGACCTTGGTCTGTTCTCTCAGAGCGGTAAAGAGTGTGTTGTTGCAAAGTGTTGTGTTTTGGTTTATTACATTTTTCCCTTCCATTGTATCCTGTTGTAAGTAGTGATTTTCTTCTTTTGTTAGTTGTCGGTATAGACTGTTGTCGTGTTTCAGAATGTGTAGATCTTTTTCGATATTGGTGACGTTATTGTTTTCGTTCATTAGATGTTCTGCGAAAATTGAATGTGTACTGTCACTCATTAGAGCTCTCATGTGCTCAGTATACCTCGTTCGGAAGTTTCTGCTTGTTTGTCCTATGTATTAATCCTGAAGGAGTTGCATGTGAGTTGATATATTCCAGCGTTGCTGAATTTGTCAGAGGTTTTTCTAACTGGTCTTAGCCTTTTCTGAACTGCGTTGCTTGTTCTGAATGTTACTGGGATCCATTTCTTTCTCTAGATGATTCACATTCTATGTGATGTTTTGTTATTGTATGTTAGTGTGTACCATCTGTCTCTTTTTCCTGATGTGGTGTGGTCTGCTGTGTTGTCTGTGTGTACTGCCGCCGGCCGCGGTGGTCTCGCGGTTCTAGGCGCGCAGTCCGGAACCCTGCGACTGCTACGGTCGCAGGTTCGAATCCTGCCTCGGGCATGGATGTGTGTGATGTCCTTAGGTTAGTTAGATTCAAGTAGTTCTTAGTTCTAGGGGACTGATGACCACAGCAGTTGAGTCCCATAGTGCTCAGAGCCATTTGAACCATTTTTTTTGTCTACTGCCTCTGGGTTTTCAGATTCTTTGATTGTGCTCTTGAGTGGCTGGCCGCTATTTTTATGTTTCATTTTTACCTTGTTGTTGAGTTTATTTATGATGTCTGTTTCGTAATCGTTTTCAACGGCAATTTGTTTGATTATATTTAGTTACTGTGTGTAGTTTTCTGGTATTGCGTTCTCTATATGGTCCAAGAAAATGTTGGCTAACATTCCACTAACGGGGGACCCCATGGGTAGCCCCTCCTGCTTCAAACAGAAATTGTTGTTGAAAGTGAAGTAGTTTTGTTCTGTGATTAGCCTAAGAATGGATGAGATTTCATTTATTTGTATGTCTGGGAATTTCTTGCAATTTAGCTGCTGTTCTTTATAGTTTCTTCTGAGGGTATGTTTGTGTACATGAAAGTAATGTCCATTCTAACGCACGGCTTTCCGGATTGGGAAGGAGCGCCTGGCCCCCGGCACGAATCCGCCCGGCAGACTTGTGCCGAGGTCCGGTGAACTGACCAGTTTGTGGATGGTTTTTAGGCGCTTTTCCATCTGCCTCGGCGAATGCGGGCTAGTTCCCCTTATTCCGTCTCAGCTACACTATGTCGGCGATTGCTGCGCAAACAAGTTCTCCACGTACTCGTACACCACCATTACTCTACTACGCAAACATAGGGGTTACACTCGTCTGGTGTGAGACGTTTCCTGGTGGGTCCAGCGGGGGCCGACGAACCGCACAATAACGCTGAAAGAGTGGTTCGGTTTGGGGCGGCCGAGGGGTGAATTGGACTGCAGTAGTCGTCGTGGGGTTGTGGACCACTGCCTCTGCTACGGGGATGGAGCCTCTCCGTCGTTTCTAGGCCCCCGGTTAACATACAATACAATACATACAGTGTCAATAGATATACATTTTGCTGTTTGGGGGATGCTCCCATTCTTAGTTTTCTCTATTATGTCTGCTGTGTTTTTGAGGCTTCTGTTATTTGCGTATGTGTATGTTTCCTGTAGGAATGTGTCTCCCTAGTAAGTCAGATGGGGCTTCCCTGAAGTCCACCACTGGCCTGACTGGGATGAGAAGTTTGTGGACCTTTGGCAGGCTCGTTAAGAGTGGAACTTGAGGGTTCTGTGTCAAGGTGTGTGTGATGTTTTTTAAGAGAGTCTTTACGTTTCTGTTCCTTATTTATATATAACGACGGTGAAGTCAATGATGGCAGTGCCGCTAAAGCAGATTTATTAAACACGGTTTTCCGGAACTCCTTCACCAAAGCAGACGAAATAAATATTCCTGAATTCAAATCAAGAACAACTGCCAAGATACTCGTTGTAGCAAAGCAGCTTAAATCAGTTAATAAAGGCAAGGCTTTGGGTCCATACTGTATACCAATTAGGTTTCTCTCAGAGTATGCTGATACAATAGCTCCATATTTAGCAATTATATACAACCGTTTGCTCACAGAAAGATCATTACCTAAAGACTGGAAAATTGCTCAAGTCACACCAATAGCCCAAAATGGAAATAGGAGTAATCCGTTGAATTACAGGCCCATATCACAAACGTCGATTTGCAGTAGGGTTTTGGAAAATATGCTGTAATAGAACATTATGAAGTATCTCGAAGAAAACAATTTATTGTCACACAGTCAGCACGGATACAGAAAATATTGTTCTTTCGAAACACAACTAGCTCTTTATGCTCATGAAGTAATGAGTACTATCGACAGGGGATGTCAGATTGATTCCATATTTTTAGATTTCCAGAAGGCTTTCTACACCGTTCCTCACAAGCGGCTTCTAATCAAACTGCGTGCCTATGGAATATCGCCTGAGTTGTTCGACTAGATTCGTGATTTCCTGTCAGAAAGGTCACAGTTCTTAGTAATAGACGGAAAGTCATCGAGTAAAACAGAAGTAATATCCGGCGTTCCTCAAGGATGTGTTCAGGCCCTCTATTGTTCCTGATCTGTATTAACGACAAAGGAGACAATCTGAGTAGCCCTATTGCATTGTTTGCTGATGATGTTGTCATTTACCGTCTTGTAAAGTCATCAGACAACCAAAACGAATTGCAAAATGATTTAGATAAGATATCTGTATGGCGCGAAAAGTGGCAGTTGACCCTGAATAAGAAAAATGTGGAGTTATTCACATGAGTATAAAAGAAATCAGCTAAATTTCGCTTACGCGTTAAGTCACAGAAATCTGAAGGCTGTAAATTCAACTAAATGGTTAGGGATTATAATTACAAATAACTTAAATTGGAACGATAACATAGATAGTGTTGTGGGTAGAGCAAACCAAAGACTGCGATTCATTGGCAGAACACCTAGAGGATGCAACAGGTCTAGTAAAGAGACTGCTTACACCACGCTTGTCCGCCCTATTCTGGAGTATTGCTGTGCGGTGTGGGATCCGTATCTGGTGGGACTGAAGAATGACATCGAAAAATTGCAAAGAAGGGCGGATCGTTTTGTGTTATCGCGAAGTAGGAGAGATAGTGCCACAGACATGATACGTGAATTGGAGTGGCAGTCATTAAAACAAAGGCGTTTTTCGTTGCGACGCGATCCTCTCATGAAAACTCAATCAACAGTTTTCTCCTCCTATTGCGGAAGCATTCTGTTGGCACCCAAAAACATAGGGATAAATGATCATCACGATAAAATGAGGGATATCAGGGCTCCCTAAGAAAAATTTAAGTGCTCATTTTTCCTGAGCGCCGTTCTAGAATGGAACGGTAGAGAGACTGCTTGAAGGTGGTTCATTGAACCCTCTGCCAGGCACTTTATTGTGAATAGCAGAGTAATCACGTAGACGTAGATGTATATCTCTGTGTGTGATGGGGAAGTGGTTCTTTTGCGTGTGTGCGCTTTCTGTTCTGTGTCCTTGGTCAGTTTTCTCTTTACTGAGCACTGTACGGTAGTTAAAATTATTCCTGTGAATTTGTCTTGTCTCCTTACAATTTATATTGCTTAGTCCACAATACATCCGAAGTGAATGGTTTTTCATAACAAAATTATTAAATTCGACGGTATAACTTCAGTATCCGTTCTCAGGATATCCTTCTCCTGTAACCAAGAGATTGTTACTCGTCGTGTGTACATAAATTAAAGACAAATTCAGTCAATTAAGCCAAAACTGTAAAATAAAGTAATGTCGCGTAATGAAAATGCACTATGGTCATGAGGTGAAATTCGCTCCCTCTTGACATTATTTTTTTTTAGGATGTGCGGGAAATGGACAGTGGCTTTCCCAGGATTTCTTAACTTCGATGTCGTTCACAAGCGATGATGCTGATCGCTCGGCATTTCACTATCCCGATTTGGGCAACCATGTACAGCCACATAAAACAGGTTTACCCTGTGACAGAACAACAGTCGTTAATCTAGCTTACGGGTTCGATGTATATCTGACTTCTCTTCCTGTCTCGCTAAACCCTGCTCTGTCCTTTATACCGCGTATAGAAATCCGTATTACTGCTATTTCTCTTCCATATTTATACGTCAATCTTTTTTCAAAATAATGAAAGCCTCCATTGACGCCTAAAGATGCTAAGGCGTGTGGTGCACATAAACACTTACAACACTGTGCTACCCTATAATAAGAGAATCCTCTGTTATCAAATGTGCGATAATGCAAATAATAGTAGGTATAAGAATTCTGAATATACGACACTAAACGCCGGCACATTGAAACATTTAGTAACACGACGTTTTCACATACGCGGGAGATTTTAATGAAAATTACCAGTTAAATTTTTAAGGAAACATGCCTTTAACTTTGTCTCAGATTTAATCCCTCAGAAGGGCTTAGTTGTTACAGTTTGTAACATTACTGACCTTTCGAAATTTATCACTGTCGTTTTTAATTTTTAGTATTTCCATATTGTGGCTGAACCACTGATCTCCTGACATTTTGAAAATGTTAACCATAAGCCGCAGTTTTTGTCTGCCAGCAGTAATACCGCGTACACCTGGAATGTTCTGCACAAATATTCTCACACAAGTACACAAAAGATATGAATGATAAACAATTCAACTTTCCACATGGCTGACGGATAATTTTCAAATGACAATGCTGGGTGGAAAAGCAACATGAGACATATCAGTCAGTCGTGTTCGTCTTGCGCTTCAGTTAGATAGTGTTTTGTTATCACTGAAAATTTTACCTAGTAATGCTGAGATATAGCAGGTAGGACTTGACAGTCAAAGCGACGACATCGAATGCGGTAACCAGGTCGCTAACGCCTGCTAACCGGTAGCCCCGTGGACTCTCAGGGGAGATCGCAGTGCTTCGTCTTTAGTGACGTCACTGTTGACGAGAGGCTGAACACTATCTTCCCTTCCGTCTTTCATTTCCTTTATACGAAGACTTACCAAAAGTATCTGCTCTTTCTCTCTCTCTCTCTCCCTCCCTCCCTCTCTCTCTCTCTCTCTCTCTCTCTCTATCTCTCTCTCTCTCTCTCTCACACACACACACACACACACACACACAAATGCAGAGAGAGAGAGAGAGAGAGAGAGAGAGAGAGAGAGAGAGAGAGAGAGAGAGAGAGAGGGAGAGAGAGAGAGGGAGGGAGAGAGAGAGAGAGAGAGAAAGAGAGAGCTGTGAGAGCTGCATTTTATCTGTACTATTAGGTGCTAAAGCGGAGTGACGCTGTACAAACCCACAGAAAAGTGTAATTGTCTTATAATATTGAAGGTGAAGTAGTGAGTCACAGCGGCCGGCGGTCAGTCAGGTGAAGCTTGTCAATTCGAATGTGGGGTAGTCATTGGATGTCACCTGAGCAATACATACATCGTGGTGGCTCAAAATAGATGAGCAGCTCCTCATAAGCCAAACATTTCTATAGTCAATGCTAAGCGACGTATGTCGCAGTGGAAAGGGCAACGCCACTAGACAGTGGGACTGAAAACTAGTCATTTGGAGCGATGAATTACGCTATACTCTGTGACAAACCGATGGAAGGGTTTGGATTTAGCAAATGCCTAGAGAACATCATGTGTAATGCCAACAGCGTAATATGGAGGTGCTGGTCTTAGAGTTTGTAGAAGTTTTCCATGGTTAGGTTGTGGCCTCATTTATAATTGGTTATCTAAGATGGCTTGGTGTGGGTGGTGGTTCTCTACCAACGATGGCAACGAAGGCAGTTAATAGATACAAGAAACTTCGGTCAGTTTGTTTTGCTCCTAGTGTTGATTCCAAGAGAGTGTGGCAAATACACCGACATTGCATCACCCAGTGTGTTCACCTCCCAACCCACCTTGTCAGTTGTAGCGCTGACCGTACAATGCTGTTCGTGCTTGATGTGCCAAGGGACGTCTCGCACTGCCTGGCCTGTAGCTAGATGGCTCTGCATCAGTGGTTGTCACCGCGAATGTGGCAGACTGTGTCCTGGTTCCAATGACATAAGGTGAAGCAGTCATCCATGGAATCTTGGCATGTATGATAGCAGCTGGTCCACAGTATCAAAGCCCCGTGAAGGCAGTAGAGTGTTGAGCTGCTCAGGTACCTGGGTGGTCTGGTGAGAGACAGAGGTTCGAGGTCTGGCAACGATGGTGATGGCAGCATCGTCTGTATGGCGCTGCGCAGCACGGGCTGGACATCATACTGCTGCCCAGCTATTCGACCAAGTTGGGCTGGCCATGGAGGTTTAAATGTAGCTTCTTCTGGCTGACTACGTGGAAGTGAACATACTTCTATGTCACTAGGAAACATTTCGAACAAGGGCCAGTGACTTAGCCTTGACTTTTGCTACACCATGGTGGGTGGAACTCCGGAAGCACCCTGCTCCTCGTGGGTGCTGCATCGGCAGGTCAGCGACTGCAGTCACATTTGGATGTCTCAGATTCGGTACTTGGCTGTGACTGTGGCTTGTTCTGTTACACTTCCTTCCACCTAAGAAAATCTGGGCTCATGGATTCCTGTTGTACGCTGGTTGTGATACATTTATAAATATTTAAACTTCGTGATCTATACTTCACTCACAGCCTCAATTGTATCAATGCTATTTAGAGTTATTTCTTGTTTCACTAGCATTTGCCCCACACACCGAGGTTTTGGTTCACCATTGTTTCTCCACAGATTTGTAGCCATTTTGTGCAGCTAACATCTAATTTCGGGAGACAACCAGAGTCAGGTCTGAGATGTTATTCAGGTAGGTCAGGTCTTTAGCGGGTGGACCTTGAAGGGTAGGTCAGATAGGTAAATTAATGTGTGGGTAAAATTTAGGGTGCTGGTTACAGAGATGGTGGTGGGTAATTGCTTGATTGGGCCATAAATATAGCATTGGGTGCCACTGATCAATAACCCTTGTTCCTTAGCTCTACGCACTGTTCGCCATTGTAATGTCCGTAGTTGTAACAAGTAAAAATGATGACCACTGGGTTAGTCATGGAGAATAACCAATGCAATCCTATTCTTTGGAAAAATTCCATTTTATTTGTGATTCTTTCTATAGGACATTCCATCGTAGATTTAAGAGTCTGGAATAGGGACAATTCACACGTTTTTGTGATGGTATGTATCTGTTGTGTAGGGCAGATGTGACTGTCACATTTGGCAGTGGAGTAATTCTTGCATGGAGATCAGGGCATGAGACTTCCTTTCCAGTACTACCCTCCCTTCTTCATGAATAAACTGACCTAGAAAAAAAGGAACACATACATACACATTTGCACTTAGTGACAATCTCTTTACTAGTCAAGCCTGCTCAGAATAGACTACTTTAACATCCGCCAAACATACAGTCTTCACATAAGAATTAGAATATCATACCATGTAGCACTCGCATTTTCTTGCCAGCCTAAGTACTAAGGTTCTACTATCATTAATGACATTACAAATAAAAGTTTTACCCAAAAGTTCCTTGAACTAGCTCACAGACAAAATGTTTCCTCTACGCTCACTTGAGAGCCTCTTTCATAAAAAAACACCCTCTCTGATTTGGCACTTCTTAAACGTAAATATATCGTACATACAGACATAACCCCAGCAAGTAAACATATACAATTCTTGCAATAAGGCATACATAGATGAACTCTGCTTATCTTGTCTAATCTTACCCTCTCCTTTCCTTTCTTCCAGGCACTCCCAAGCCCCATTCAAGAGCTGCTGCCAGAAAAAGAGGCTGTGCGTATGGGATTTCTTCAAATGGCCCAACACGGATTATATGCACGACCATGGTGCGTGTTGGGAATTGTTAATTAATATTGGCAGGCGATTTCAATTCTATTATTTGATCGGGTTCTTGGCAACAAGTAAAAAAGTTTTTAGTCTTACCATTCAGCACATAGGAGTTTCAAACTATTTTATATTCTGGGTAACTGCAGCTGCTGAAAGGCATGATATTATGGAGAACTCCGCTCACAGATGGCAAAATTGTTGTTTATAAAAACATGATCGGTTTCGCGGCTTTAAGCCGCCTCATCAGGTGAACAATGTTAAAAGGTCATAGCCATAACCATGGCTCCTAGTCAGAAGTTATTATTCAGAACATATCGTCAATATTATTGCGAGCGAAAGGTGAAGAAGAAGTGCCCTATTCTGCCTGCTTCAGTATGGCAGCAGGGCAGCTCAGTGCAGGGGAAGGCAAGAGCGGCTCGCACAAACGACAAAGGACTTAAGTTATCAGTGCTGACAGGCACAACTCAACTCATATCAATTTCTTGTATGCAGGACAAAATACTTCACCTAATATAAATCGAATATGGATTGAAAAAAATTGATTACCTCATAGAATTAAAATATTAATTTTAATAGGTAATTAAAAGAAAACTTAATCCTTGTATAGTCCGCTGCTTTTCTTTAAACGTGATGAGTTGTTGAGTGCTACAAAAAATCACCATTATCCTCCTATTATTTCTAATTTTTTGAAACGGTGCGGAAAAATCACGTTGTAATCGACATCATAACATTATACCACCATTTGGGCATTACGAATAGTCAGTGCTATTGCAGTTGCGGTAGTGTGGTAGGCTGTTTTGCTGCAGCAGCTTGAGAGGCGACGACCTAATGCGAAGATCTATCTTTATCTCCTATTATTCGACAGTTTTATTTTCAGGATTATGTTTCTCCCTCAGTCTATTCTGGCTGTCCTTGTTTCTTGGTTCCTGTTAAGCACAGTTCAAACGAGTTTTTCACTGGTGCTGTGAATGTTATAGAACACAGTATGGCACACGCCAAAACGTGCGGTATTAATTAATTTGTACCTTGTACCGAATGTGACAAAACGTTCGATTTGGCCTTTGTATATCGTACATTCTTTTCACATGAGTGCTTTCCAAAAGTATAGAAAAGTGTGAATTTTGCAGATTGTAATTTTACAAACACCAGATTTTGTCTGAATAATTTGAATATTAGTATGAGGGCTATTTTATTTTTCAACTTCCAATCGCCGCGAAAAGGAAATCACAGTGAAAATTAAAAATGCGTTACTTGCAACTTTAGCTAGACGTTCCAGCAACTTCTCTACACAGTCGTCGCTCTGATGTAGACATTTATCGGTTGGTGGTACAGCTTCCCAGTACCCTCGTCACAAAAGGCAGCCACCTGTACTTTCTGCCAGTTCCATACGCTGGTCTGAAGAGCGTTGTCTGTGCCAAAAAGTTGTCCTCAGAGTCAGCGGTTCATGTGAGTGAAGGGACGGGAGTCAGAGTTAGCCAGGTCCAGCCCGTGTGGAGGCAGATCAAACATTTCCCACGGAAAATGCTGCAGTAGCATCATTGTTGCAGGGCAGAATGTGGCTGAGAATTGTCGTGAAGAGGGAAACATATTACAGTTATGTTAGTGGGCTGCATGAATCAGACAGAACCACTCATCAGGCACTTCACACTTGCCGGGAGGTTCCATACTTCTAGACATCTTTACCCTCCCGCTGTTTTCCCAGAACTAAAAACTGTGACGTGCCGTGATCGACGGGCGTACTAGTGAAAGTGCGCAACACGTCTGCGTGAAGCTTCATCGGTTTTTCACTGTGGTTTAAATTTCTCGACCAGTCGAAGTTAAAGAAAAAATAATCCTCGTAGACCCAAGCAAGGTTCACCAATGCGATAGTCTATTGGGTTTATTTAGTCTTTCAAGATGTGTTTTCTTTTCTATCAATCCGATTCCTCTTCAATAGTGTTCTAACCCACTAGCCGCAGTTTGAAAGTCTTTTCCGTGGGTGATCTTCCCCACCAAACTTTATTTTCCGTTGGAAATAAGAACTAACTCAACAAAGTAAAACTACACAACAGGGCATTCACTTTCTTAAGATTTGGAACAGCACAACTTAGGTTTCGGGTTATAAGCCCATTTTCAAGTACATAAGTTTATTTGAAAATGGGCTTACAACCCGAAACCTATATTGTGCAGTAACCACAATAAAATTTGTGAAACAAGGCAAAGATAACAGTGTTTGTTTATTTAATGTACAATGTTTCTTCAAGAAACCACTGTTGATTCAATTAAAATGAACTGGGGTAGCAATAAAAGCTAAAGAGACCGTGCTTGATATGAACTGTTGAATGGTTCTGGCGTTAAAGGACTGTTCCCATCCAACATGCTCATAAAGATAGGGACACTTTTTTCCTGATGTACAGTAATGACTTATTTGCAACAGTGACGGATAACTTATAGCAGTGGTTTTTTTTTTTTTTGCGGATGATGCAAGAGCAACTGTACAATACACAGGACAAGAACTGAATAACACAGTGCAGTAAACTAGATTGTATAGAAAAGAATCTCTTGGTTAACATGTTACTTGTCTGAAAATAAACTGCAATATAATATAGTACATTAAAGTCCTTGTGCACAATCCTGGAGGTCCTGATATTCAACCGCACGATTAGGCCAAAAGGACTATGCAGTGGTGATGATCGCTGTGTCATCTTCTTCTAAATGCCTGTGGGCCTGATTTGAGCAGCGAGATCTCTTGGCTACTGTCGGCTTCTCAGACCATGGATTACCCACTTCTCACTCAAGTAGCTTCTCAACTGGCTTCGAAAGGCTTCATGCATCCCATTACAGTCCTGTCACCAATGAAAAATCGGAAATTACGTTCACACATACGCCCTTCGCTGTTTATTGTGATGCTTCCGGGTGAGTGCATCTTTCGAAACTCTCTTTCAGATCTTTGTATATATATGTTTTACGGTAGAAGTTTTATCATCTCTCTCGTCGTCATCTTTCGAGAACGGGTTTACAACTTTTGGTACAGGATTCTGGATACAAGACTGATGAAAGAATGTCATGATGACTACCTTACGTTTATTTACCTTAAGTTTATCTATGTCTCTTGAACAATATAGAGTTCAATAGATGCTTTGCCTTTCTATAAGAAATTCTTTACCTCTGAAGTACTAGAACTGTCATTCAGATAAACTTCCCATTTGCTTTTAATTACTGGAGATGGCAAAAAATATGGAAATACCAAAAACACAGCAAATTACCATGCCTAATACATGGTAGGAAAACCGTTGACATTCAAAACAGCTTCCAGTCATCTCGAAGTGAATAAATGCATATTCTGTGTGGTTTTCGATGGAATCGTGTATCATTCTTTCTGCAAAATAGTAAAAAGTTTAGGCAACGATGATGGCTCAACAATATTGAGATCTGGTGATTGTATTGGTAAAGGGAGACACTTCATCTTTATACTCTCAAAACTAGTTTGGACGATGCGAGACCTGCCGTCTTGGATCACAGCATCACCATTGGGGAACAAACACTGTGCAATGGATTGGACCTGATCAGCCAAAATTTTCACCTAAGCCTTGCCAGTAATGCGACCTTGCACAGTAAGCATGTTACCCATGGATACGACGAAATGGCTGTCGAAATTATCACTGAACCCACACCATGTTTCATTCTTGGGACCTAATTCAGCCAAGATTTGGAAACAGCATGAAAAAGACTTAGCCGATCAAATGACTTTCTTCCATTGTGTCTTAGCGCAGGTTTTACAGCTTCGGCACCATTTGACGAGTGGTTTACGAATTCCAGTTCACCCTACATTACCCTGCTTACGGAACTCGATTCGTGTTGTTTTTCTACTACCAGGGTTCGCGTGTGTGACATTCGGTTCCGCAGTGACTTTTGCAGCTGTCGTCTTATTTTTCGTCACAATCCTCTTCAATGACCGTCCGCGACGGACACTCAACATACACTTTCGTTCGTGTTGTGACTTAGCGGATGGATTTTTCCACTTTCCCAGTAGGCAGTATAAATATTTGATCCTTACCTCTTGAAATAACGAACAATTCGGCTTCCCTGGTTTCGGAAGCACACACCTCACGAGCACGAACAATTTGCCCTTGTTCGAATACACTTAACTCTCACATAACATAAAGAACTCACAAATATACAGAACACTGCTGTGGTCGCGACTGACACTTGTAACATATTGAGCGTTTTGTACAGGGGCAGTTTGTGGTCAAATACAACAGCGCTATTTGTAGACTCAGCATTTATGTTCAAGCGTGCATTTCATGCTGTTTCCACATTTTTGTCCAGTCTCCGTACATTCATCGCTTCGTTATTGATCTTCTTTACGTGGCTTTCAATATATTCGTGTATTGTGTTTAGTTTAGCTGGATTGAGATTGCCGTATGTGTATTCTCGGTGGAGGGGTTACTCATTTCCGCTATTACAGTTGCCCAGCGCAAATTCCCAAGCGACTGGAAGAAAGCGCAGGTGACTCTGTTTGCTGCATAATCCTTGAACATGTTCTCAGTTCGAATATAATAAACTTCCCTGAGACTGAGAAGCTTATGTGCACGAATCAGCATGGTTTAGAAAACATCGCTCGTGCGAAACTCAGCGTGCCCTTTTCTCACATGTCATACTGAGAAATATGAATGAAGGGCAGTAGGCAGATTCCATATTTCTAGATTTCCGGAAAGCATTTGACACGATGCCCCATTGTAGGCTGTTAACAACGGTACGAGCAAATGGAATAAGTTCACAGATATGTGAGTGGCTCGAAGAGTTCTTAAATAATGGAACCCAGTATGTTGTCCTCGACGGCGAGTGATCATCAGAGACAACGGTATTGTCAGGAGTGCCCCAGGGAAGTGTGATATGATCGCTGTTGTTCTCTACATACATAAATGGTTTGTCTGACAGTGTGTGCAACAATCTGAGATCGTTTGCTGATGATGCCGTGTTGTACGGTAAGGAGTCGAAATTGAGCGGCTGTTGGATGATACAAGAAAAACTTAGACAAAATTTCCAGTTGGTGTGATGAATGACAACTAGCCCCAAATGTGTAAAAATGTAAGTTAATGCGGGTAGGTAAGAAAAATAAACCCGTAATGTTCGGATACAGTGCTGCTAGTGTCCAGATTGACGCAGTCAAGTCGTTTCAATATTTGGGCATAATGTTGCAAAGCGATATGAGGTGGACGAGCATGTGAGAACCGTGGTAGGGGAGGCGAATGGTCGATTTCGGTTTATTGGGAGAATTTAAGAAAGAGTAGTTCACCTATAAACGAGACCGCATGTGGGACGCTGGTGCGACCTGTTCTTGGGTACTGCTCGCGTGTTTGGGATCCGTATCAGTTCGGGTTGAAGGAAGACGTAGAAGCGGTTTAGTGGTGGGCAGCTAGATTTGTTACTCGAAGGTTCGAGCAGTTTTACGGAGTAGCTTCGGGGAATTAAATGGGAATCACTGGAGAGAAGGCGACATTCTTTTCGAGAAACATTGTTGAGAAAATTTAGAGAACCGGCATTTGAAGCTGACTTCGAAACGATCCTACTGCCGCCAACATACACTGTGCGTAAGGACCACGAAGATAAGATACGAAAAATTTGGGTTCATCGGGAGGCATACAGACAGTCGCTTTTCCCGCGCTCTATTTGCGAGTGGAACAGGAAACATTTCATGGAACCGCAGTACGTTCATGTTTATGTTAGGCTTGGGTCACTTGACTGTCATTTGACGGAGGAGACCTCGTGCCGCCACTGATGTTCCATCTGTTTTCTTCCGTCGTCGTCATCAATGACGCAGCCACCTAGACTGACACTCAAGACATCCAACACGTGACCTGTTGACATAGTTTCGCTCCCAGGTGTGAGCTACACGATTAAATAAGTAAGGTAGAGAGGAGACGAAACGGGATCACAGCGTTGCAGTTGGTGAACCAGATTATTCCTGAAAAAATTTAGGTTTCTCAGGGATATTTTCTGAACATGTTTGTATATGGAACCCGTGGTATCCGGTGACCCATTACAGTGTAGTTGCAGTTTGTAGTGCATTATTTTCTTCACAATATTTCAAATAATGCTCTTGGTATAATGAAGAAATCGACATGTCATGCTCGAAGTACACTTTATTAGGGTTCTGGGAGCAGCTGTAATGACTGGCATACTTAGGTATATTATTTATGAACTTGTGAAATGTCTGAAGTGAACTGCTTCTGCTGAAATTTCCCTTGATGGATTCCCTTTTTTTCCTGGAAACAAAGAAAGGAACAAAAACAATTTTAAAGGTAAATGCCCTGGTAAGAGAAATTTAGTGAATTTGTGTTTGAATATGATAATTTAAGAAAAAACTGGATAAATAAGCAGAATTGAACAAAATTATGGTTTTTCTGGGAAGTAGCATTAATTTAATCTTTAAATACCTCTTCAGCCTTTTGGAGAATTGGAGTTTACATGACACAAAGGTTTTTGTAAGTTCTTCAGACATCCTTGATGGTTCTGAGGCTCATGCACACTTAAAAATGCTTCTCTGCATACAAAAATATTACAGCCATTAACCTTATCATGGTGCAAAGAAGTAACCATTCGCCACGAAACTGTGCTTTTCCTTTTCTTTGG
Organism: Schistocerca serialis cubense; assembly: GCF_023864345.2. Taxonomy (NCBI): domain Eukaryota; kingdom Metazoa; phylum Arthropoda; class Insecta; order Orthoptera; family Acrididae; genus Schistocerca; species Schistocerca serialis. The sequence continues at coordinate 540,258,190 of NC_064639.1, forward strand.
GTACCTAAAAGAGTAAAATACATTAATTAAAACAGTACTATTTTAATTATAAAAAATAAATAAGAAATTAATTTCAGATTTTCTTTAAGCATAATTACCACCTTTGCACTCATTTCATCTTTATACTGCTCAGAAGGCAATTATTTTGGCAATTGAAATCATCCATGTAAAAAAAAATGGAATATCTGCTCTACACATTCATGAATTTTGCTCTAACACTTGTTTTTGCTTTTTACATTCTAGACCACGAATTTTAGCACCAACGGTTTTCCTGTTTTATCAGATATGTACTCTCTGCCAGAATTTCTACGACATTTAGAATTTTCCCTTTTCCAGTTACACGTATTTCTTTTTTTTCTGCCTTCAGGTTCTTTAGCAGGTGATACTTTTGGGAGACCTTTTATATTCTTCAGTATCCTAAGCCGTACAAAGTATCCAGAATGAGACAGACCAAACACACGTTAACACACATAACATACCTTAATATGTTATACAAATAGCCTTATAATATTAGAATTATTGCCAATAGTAAAGTAATTAAAAGTATAATTTTTTCATGATTGAGACATATGTATTTTAATTGGCGAGTATATAATAGTTGCAATTACGCAGTAATAATTTACTCTGATACAGTCCTAAGCCTCAATGATTTCAATTAATTAAGTATTTTCGAATTACCATGTCATTTTCGGATGAATATTCATCAGAGGGACTGCAACTGCTTCCACTGGAAGAACAATCTTCTACAGAACTGGCATTTTTCTCTCGGAATCTTCTTTTTCGGTTAGGCATGGAAATAACCTCTTCCTTGCAAGCGCCATTTTACTGGGGCTTTGGGTTGTGTCACATACGAAAAAGACTACTTTCTCACTTATGAAAACAAGTATGAACTACTGTGCCACCTAGTGAGTGAAAGTTAAAGTATTTTCGCAGTAGCTTCCTCTGTTGAATTGAAGTTGAACTAACACAAAAAACGTACTTGAGAAAAGCGTAGCTTTGGACTATATCATTCTCATCCTTCAAATGACTGAGACCTCGTTGACGTTAAGTATAAAACGTTGTAAGGCTCAAATTAATTATTTTACCTCACCAATACTTCTTTTCAGATACTACTCTGTTCTAAAATGCATGACCACTGCAAGGAAATGTTATGTTTATGTTGCAATAGTATCGAAATATGTAAAGTGTATTCGGTCTGTTGATGTGTTCTATCATCGTCCAATGTTGTTGTTCTTTTATTTATTTTTCATCAGTAGATTGTAAGGATAGCGAAGATAATGCATCACACGAAAAATTACAGTCAATGACAATTATTAGACAAGCTGCCACTGCATTCAGTCTATGCCTCGCTAAAAACCTTTAAACAACCATACTAACTTATAATAATGCTAGAAGAAAGAGCGGAAGAAGTTGTTCGAATTTAGGAAGGAATAAGGTTTTTATTAAGATATATCATTAAACGGCAGAACGACGTGGATTGTTTATACACACACTCTTGAGAGGTGACCAAGAACGGTAAAGTCGGAGGTGTAACATCTCCAGAGACAACGCCAGAATCCGTTTCTCGGAAAAAATAAAATTATTTATGATTATTGGTATTATATGTTAGACTTCTCACACTGCACACCGCATCTAAACTGTCTGTATTATTTATTAAATTTTCATAGCATGAATATTGGCAGTACTGATAAGAAATGTTTGGTTAAGCAGTGTTCATAAGAGTTGCACAGGTATGTTGTACTTCAATCTGCTAGTATAAAAAAGGAATTACATTCAATGTAACAAGAGCGATTTATATTTTGCAGTCAAGAAAGTACAAAAATGTACACTAACACTCTATTTTATATGTCAAACCTGTTCATTTACACTTAATTTATTATGACAAATATGATTTTAGTGTAGCTAAAACAGGATTCTGGTATGCAGTAAATACGGAAAGGGAGGGTACATATTTAACGCAAACAGGGATATTTTTGCGTGGAAAGAAAGGTACTCCCATCTCTTCTTCGAAAGTAATTTTACACCGGCGAGCATCGACAAAAACCCTCACAGCCACTTGCTGTTCAGAAGAAGATGCACTTCTGCTTTCGAGTTAAGAATCGTTACAGCTTCCTTAAGATTTAGAGTTAATTCAATATTATCTGCGTCATTCCCTGTAATAAATAGGAACATGTTGTCTCTACAAAATCTTTACCTTCCACAACAGTCACTAACAAACGCATGGTAAACCAAAAATTCAAGCCTCCACCGCAGAGGAAACACTTATTATTATCTTCGTTACTAGTATTAGAGAATCAAACTTCACCGAGTTTATCTGGACGGTGCTTAAAAGTTAATGACAATCAATTAAGGACGCTAGTCTTACATCATATGTTCGTCGTAAGTATTGTATTTAGGTCGAGCTAACCTTATGTTTTGCGTATCATGCATTGAACCGCAAAAAATTTTTGGTTCAGGAGATGAATATAGGCATACTTCCACTCTAGGAGAAGGTGTCTCCCACATCTACTTGTACATATAATCTACATACATACTCCGGAAGCCTCCGTATGGTGCGTGGTGAAGGATGGATTGTGCTCTATTAGTCTTTTCTCTTCTTGTTCCACTCGCAAATCGAGCGAGATAAAGACAACTGTCTACATGCCTCTGCACGAGCCCTAATTTCTCCTGTCTTACGTTCCTCGTCTTTATGCGAAACTTACGTTGGTGTCAGTAGTACCGTTCTACAGTCAGCTTCAAATGACTGTTCTCTAAATTTTCTCAGTAACGTTCCTCGAAAAGAAAGTCGCCTTCCCTGTAGGGATTCCCATTTGAGTTCCCGAAGCATCTTCGTAATTTTACTTGTTGACTGAACCTACCGCTAAAAAATCTAGCAGCTCACCTCTAAATTGCTTCGATGTTTTCCTTTCAGTCCGAACTGGTGGGTAACCGAAAACAATCGAGCAGTATTCAAGAATGGATCGCACAGTGCGACTCGTACTAGTGTTATATATGTGGTCTCCTTTAAAGACGAACCGTACTTTCTTACAACTCTCCCAAAAACCGGGATCGGCCATTCGCCTTCTCCACTACCATCCTTACATGCTCGTTCGATTTCATATCGCTTTGCAACGCTATGCCTAGATAGAAGATTTTGAAATCTGCCCGTAGCCCTTCATCTGTAGTTTGCAGGATATCATGTGAGAAAAGGCAAGCTGAGTTTCACATGAGCGATGCTTTCTAAAACCGTGCTGATTTGTTGACAGAAGCTTTTCCGTCTCAAAGAGCTTACTACTATATTCGGAATGAGAATATGTTCATGAATTCTGCAACACGCCGATGTTACGGATATTGGTTTGTAATTTTTCAAGTCAGTTCTTTTACCCTTGTTATATGCAGAAGTAAGCTGCTAATTTTTCCAATCGCTTGGAACTTCGCACAGGGCGAGAGATTCATGAATAAATGAAAGCTAAATAAGGGGCCAATGCTACAGAGCACGCTTTGCAAAACCGAATTGGGGTTCCATCCATACCTGGAGATTCACTTGTTTTCAACTCTTTTAGTTGTTTTTCTCCACCAGGGTTGCCTATTGTTATATCCTCCATACGGCAGTCTGTGCGATGTCCACACGACTTAAAACGTCCCCTGAGAAAAATTATACATGACTGTGCTTAAGCTGACACACAATATTTTTAGCGCAACGCAATCTGACTTTCAAAAATCCCTGCAAAAGAATGGCCCTGACTAACATTAACCTATACGTTTCACAAATCACTTACCTCACAAAAATCTTGGTTACTCGAACTACTGCAATACAGCGAGCGCCACTACTGCCAGCTAAATAAAAGATTCAAACTACGGAAGGCACTAACTACTGATAGGCATAGTTAGCAAATGAAAGATTTTAATAGAGAACAAACAATGTATTTACCTTAATAGTCATCAAAAGTCATAATATATATAGCAGTTCATGACATCCAGTCTTACAAATTTAAAAATTCCGCCATTTCTCTCCCCACATCTACCACTGCTGGCGGCTCACCTCCAACTGCGCAACGCTATTCGCTGTTAACATCCAACTTGAAAGGGTACAGTACCGCCCGACATTGAAAATAGGTACAACATACTTCATTATTTTTGTCAGAACAACACATTTTTTTGTAAAATAACTCAATTTCAATTAATACAGCGAAGCTGGATACCAGTGTAGGAAAGAATGACAATTTATTTATTTAATTGATCACATGTGCACTCCCACAAAATAAATCCCTACATCCAGTTTGGTGAGATCTGTGAAATGAATGTATGGTCGTCTGCTAACCGCAGATAGTGAATGTGAATATATGATCATCTTTGAGACGATCCTTTGGCCACCTTTGGTGGGACCAAAGAGATGAAACTTACCGGAGCTTTGAGCGCCTGAAATGTGGCTGACCAATGTGGTAGCATGGTCTTCCCCCACCTTGACAGAGGTGCGAGAGAACCTGAAGAACGGCCACGTTTCAGCACTCTGCCGCTGGATCTTGTGCTGTTAAGACCTGTCTTAGTTGTGCTCCGTAAAGACAAAAGAGTGGAGACATGGTATGCATGTGGAATATTTAAGAGTAGTTTGAAATAATAATTTCTCTATTTCAGGAACTTTTGTGGGGAGAATTAAATGTCAGGCAGGTAATATTAATGGGATCGTAGTAATCTTCGGAAGTGACCAACGGTCACAATGAAACCACGTGTAGCAATAAGTTGAAATACTTCCGTGCACTTAAGTTAAGCTGAATTACTAGCGTGTGTATAATAAGTTGAAATATTTAAGAAATAGCGGGTGTACCATAAGTTGAAATATTTAAGAAATGGCGTGTGCAGGACTTGAAATTAGAGACGAGCACTTCCACGTGGTGAGTACTGTGTGAGACTCAATCTGTGTATGAGACAAATGATAAAGAGAAGTACTCGTCCATGGTATCAGTTGAGGACTCGCGTGTGTGATGAATATGTTCTTAATATTACTTTGCGTGATATGATTCCATGTGACACTAGATTCAAACTCTGAGAGAGAAGCAAGGTGAGTCGGCCGTCTATCCAGCAACGCCACTTGGCTTGCATTGCACAGGAAGACATGCATATATCTCCAGAGTTCATAGTAGGAAAGTAGGATTACAATGTGGGGCAGTGTCGTGTGAAACTGGGATAAATACTAATTGAAGTGGGAAAGCTGAAAGTGATAGTGTTGTGACTATTTATTGTATTGTATTCCATGTTGTAGTGTGGTGTATGTCATGTAATTTGGGTAGGTGTGGTTTGCATGGGAGAGTAGCAAGGTAGTTTCAAAAAATTAGTGGGTTATGCTTGTTCCTTCGGTACCGCTCGGTCTGGAGGAAAGTTTTGTGATGATGATTGTGAGAGACGAAGTGTGAGATATAATAAAAGATCCACCATTCTATCCAGAAAGTGCACTGTAGCGTTAAATAATTACGAGACCATAAGGTAGAGAATCACCAATGTAAAGCCATGCCCACTGGGCGGAATTTCTCATGTGTTATTGTTGTAGGTTATAGAATTTGTGTGTTTAGCTTATAGAATTTATCGGAATAAATAAGATAGTGAAAAGAAAAAGATTGGTGGACTTTTCCTTCGAATTGTATGTTGTCATGATGTCCCGAATTTATAATGTGTGCGCCATTCATATTCAGTGCGGTGGCCACGTGTTGATAAAAGCCGTTAAATAAAAGACAAAAAGAAAATGTGGTATTGCCAGTGCGTAGTGAACAGTCAGAGTTCTGTAAATTACTGATAGTCAGAGTGCGTTTCCGTTGCGTATTATTCATACAGAAGGATAATTTGTAACTTAATTGAGAGTACGAGAGTTCATATTACTCGATAAAAAAAGAATGAATCCACTCGCTTGGGAGACCACTCATCTTGCAGGCCTGACTGCTTGATGCCACAGTATGAGCAAGGCATGTGGGTGCCTCTCAAGCTGCCCAACACTATAATGGCAGACAACAATGCAAACTAGCCACAGACTACACACAGCACAGCCAGTGATTTTCATACAGAGTGCTACGTAACGTTGCCAATAAGAAAACATAAACAGCCTACTTACATAGACCCCATGCTCCCCACAAAAAATTTTACGAATTGTTTTGGGCAGTGGCCAATATTGATTTGATAAAATTTTTCATAATTACAATAAGAAAGATATCAAATGCACTCACTTATTGATACAATGTTGGTCAAAAGATAAAATTTTCTCACAGTCCATCATAAAGACAGTCCTGATCATTCATCACAGTAAAATTCAGTGTTTTTGTCAAAGTCTGAGCAGTAAAAGAAAATGCACATGGAAGTAGTGGATTTCCATACAGTCTTGAAGAAGTAGTGTTGTCCTTCCAATGGAAAGACAGTGATGACTCTTGACATGCAGACAGGTAATGGGCCACAACAGAGCAAACCCACAGCAGAGTCATTCGAAATTTTGAAGAATACTGGTAGGTAGGTCATCACAGAGCAGACCCACTGTAGTCCTGGTAGAGATAATGGTATTGGTGGGCCATCAGAGGTGCAGACCCACTGCAGTCCTTGTAAAAATAATGGTCTTGGTGGGCCATCAAAGATGCAGACCCACTGTAGTCCATGTAGAGACGGCCAGCAACCATCTATTGCGACTGTGCAGTTACACAATCACCATCGAAGAGTCTTGCAGACAATATAGCAAGTCCATAACCACCACTTCTGCACTCACAAAGCTTTTGGAATTGTCCTTAGAACCAGCAATGTTGTTATCCAGCCCCCTGCTGAAGTATTAACACACGTGCAAACACTAACAGTCCCTACTTCTTACATATTATCCATATACTATGACCAACACAAACGTGTGCAGTGAAATGGAACTTACAAGTTAATAATATGATGAACTGGTGTCAATTACAATTTTATAACATGAGAATACAATTACAAAGGTACAAAATACATCATTAAAAACATAACAATACAGGTAACATTTGTAGTACAGGCTTTACAAAAGAATCGAAATAAACATATACATCAGTGTTACAGGGATTATGACATAAGTAAATATACAAAATAATGAGAATAGTTTTCGAAACATTAATTTCACACATGAGCATTGAAACAGAACAGAATTAATAATGTCTAAACATCTTTACAAAGTGAATAACATATTATTAGTGCAAATTATATTTGAGGATAACAGTATTCATCATGGTGAATGTACTTTAATACTAGAAAAATTCTACAACATAAATCGTATTAGCTTAACACATAAAGACAGGAAGAACACAAATATACAAGAATACACAAACACATAGCGGAATAACAGAAAGGGAAAGGACAGGGTTTGTTTTACTGCAGTATCATGCAAACAAAACTTTCTTTACTTCTTGGAGATCTCCCTTCGTAAAGTGCTATCTATACCTGCTTTCTGTACTTTTTTAGTAAAACTTCTCAATGCATTTCTTCCAATTCATCGCAACTCATTCTCTTATATAGTCTAACCCTCTTAAGCTAACTTAAATCTACTGAGCTCAGATGCTAAACTAGGGGACGAGGCAATGCAGCAGCACAAAACAATTAATACAAACAGCAATGAAAAAAATGCAAATTGGCAAAGCTAGCAGCAGTAAATGTAATAACTTATATCTAAACATGACAAACCCACAAGCAGAAAAAATAGTACACTAAAGACAACAATGCAGATAAGGGAAATGTATATTCACATCTTAATGTCTATGTAATTAAAGTGGTGCACCACAAAAACTTATTCTATGAAGTAAATTACCAAGTATTGAAAAGAAAATTATGTATGCAGTTCCTGTGAAGGGAAATGTCTTTTTGAGCTCCCTCATTTTTTTGGAAGTATATCATAAAACTATTATTTACTGGGTCTGTGGACAGAAAATATTTATATTAGTACATGTATAAAATTTTATTTTAACCAATGCTGCAGTGCAGCTAGAAACTAGATATTAAACAAAATAGGCAAAGTAAGGCATGAAACGTCATTCACTAGCCATATGGCATTTCATAATGCAGTAAACAATCTTTCAACTAGCAAGACAATAGATGTGAAATGTTTCTCATCATTTCATTTCAGTAAATATAAATTAAGACCTCTACAGTGTAATCATGTTTTCAAGTTTGAGCGTGTCATATTTGCGATGCTTTCTACAAAGAAATGTCAATAGCGAGGATAATGGCCTCTTTCTTCTCCACCTAATGGCTTTTTCTCAAGGCGGCTGGCACTCCTGGCCGCTCACAATGCATTACGTCACGGTCACTTACCTTTCTTACCGACATATTTACGACAGCAGTTTCCACTACAGTGACAGTCTCATATAAAAATTTCACAGGTCGAAAATTTGCGTTACAAATGTATAGAAACAAAATCCTGTAAATATCTCTCTCTCTATTCGTTTAGTCGGTTCCGACTCTTCGTGACCCCATGAACCAAATCACGCCACTTTTTCCTGTCTTGCACTTTCTCCCGTAGACCTTCCAGGTTGGAACACATTGCTTCTGTGATGCCATCGATCCATCTCATCCTCTGACGTCCTCTTCTTCTAGTTCCTTTAATCTTCCCCAGCATTAATGTTTTTTCCAGCGAGGCATGCCTTCGCATTGTGTGTCCAAAGTAGGTCAGCTTTTGTTTTAACATTAGACCTTCCAGGGAGAAATCTGGTTTAATTTGCTCCAATATTGATCTGTTGGTTCTCTTTGCAGTCCATGGAACTCTAAGAAGTTTCCTCCAACACCACAATTCGAAGGAGTCAATTCTTCGCCGTTCGGCCTTTCTAATGGTCCAGGTCTCACATCCATACATCACAACTGGAAAGACCATAGCCCTCACAATACGGATCTTTGTTGCTAGTGTTATATCTCTGGACTTTATAACCTTGTCAAGGTTTGACATCGCCTGTCTACCGAGCAACAGGCGTCTCCGGATTTCATGGCTGCAGTCGCCGTCAGTAGAGATCTGGGAACAGAGATAACTGAATGTGGTCACTACCTCCATGATTTCTCCTGCTATATCCCACGAATTGTTAGGTGTAGTTGCCATAATTTTCGTTTTCTTCACATTCAGCATAAGACCAGCCTTTTCACTTTCGTCTTTCACCTTCAGTAAGAGTGTTCTCAATTCTTCTTCACTTTCTGCCAACAGGATCGTATCATCCGCGTACCTGAGATTGTTTACATTTATTCCAGCTATTCTAATTCCTGTTTCTCCTTCATCTAGCCTCACTTTCCTCATGACATGTTCTGCATACAGATTGAATAAGTACGGTGACAGTATGCAGCCTTGCTGGACCCCTTTCTGAATCCTTATCCACTTCGTTGTTCCATACATAGTTCTCACTGTGGCTTCTTGGTCAAGGTATAAACTCCATATCAGATGAATGAGGTGATCTGGTACACCCATGTTTTTCAGTATATTCCATAATTTGTTGTGATCGACGCAGTCAAAGGCTTTGGCGTAGTCAATAAAGCAGAGGTACACATCTTTCTGGAATTCTCTCGCTTTTTCCATAATCCACCAAATGTTAGCAATTTGATCTCTAGTTCCTCTTCCTTTCCTAAATCCAGCTTGTTCTTCTGGTAGCTCTCGATCTAGATTTTAGCGAAGTCTATTTTGTAAGATTTTCAACATAACTTTGCTAGCATGTGAAATAAGTGCGATTGTTCGTTAATCTGAGCATTCTTTAGAACTTTTCTTCTTTGGAATGGGGATGAATACTGATCTTTTCCATTCTTCTGGCCACTGCTGCATGATCCATATTTTTTGACATATTGAGTGCAGCACTTTCACTGCATCCTTTCCAGTGACTTTAAACAATTCTGCTGGTATTTCATCATGTCCACTAGTTTTGTTGCCAGCCATATTTTCAAGGGCCCACTGGATTTCGCTCTCCAAAATATCTGGCTCTAGTTCTAAATTAATAGTAACATCAGCAGTAGGAGCCCTGTCATGATGCAGTTCTTTCTTGTATAGGTCTTCTACATATTCTGCCCATCTTTCCTTAACATCTTCTGCTTCACTCAGATCTTTCCCGTTTATATTTTTTATCATTCCAATTTTTGCTTGGAATTTTCCTTTAATTTCTCTAATTTTCTTATAAAGATCTCTTGTCTTCCCCATTACGTTACTATCATCAACTTCCTTGCACTGTTCATTAAAGAATATATTTTTATCTCTTCTAGCTAATTTCTGAAAATCTTTATTTAATTCAAACATAGCTGATCTATCTCCCTTGATTTTTGCTTTCCTTCGTTCTTCTGCAACATGCAGTGCCTCAACTGATAGCCATCTAGCCTTCTTACTGTTCCTTTTCTTGGGAATGTGTTTCTCTGCTGCCTCCTTGACAGTATTAGCTACTTCTGTCCACAACTCTTGCAAGCTTTTGTCCTCCAGCTGTAATGCATTAAATCTGTTTTGTACCTCTACAGCGTAGTCGGAGGGTATAGAGTTAAGGTCGTATCTGCAAGTTGGGATACTTTTTGCTACATTCTGAAGTTTCAGCCGAAATTTTGCAATCAGGAGCTCATGATCTGATCCGCAGTCAGCCCCAGGTCTTGTTGTAGCTGACTGAACCGCGCTCTTCCACCTCTGATTACAAAGTATGTAATCAATTTGGTTCCGGTGTTGGCCATCTGGCGAAGTCCAGGTATATAGGCGTCGTTTTGGTAGTTGAAACAGTGTATTAGTAATTATCAATGAATTGTCTTGGCAGAATTCTAGGAGTCTCTGTCCAGCTTCATTTGTTGTACCAAGACCATATTTCCCTGTTATACCTTCTACAGCTTCATTTCCCACTTTTGCATTCCAATCTCCAACTATGAAGACGATATCCTTTTTTGGTGTTGACAGTAGTAATTCTTGTAAATCTCCATAGAACTGGTCAATAATTTCCTTTTCAGCATCGGTTGTTGGTGCATAAACTTGAATTACTGTGATGTTGAGGGGCTGACCTTGAAGTCTGATGGACATCATTCTATCATTTTTATATTTGCATCCCATCACAGCTTTTCTCACTTTATCACTAACTATGAAGGCTACTCCATTACTTCTGTTGTTATCGTGCCCAGAATAATACACCATATGGCCATCCGAAGCAAATTCTCCCATGCCAGTCCACCTCATTTCACTTATTCCCAATATGTCGATGTTAATTTTCTCCATTTCTCTTTTCACTATGTCTAGTTTTCCTTGATACATGGATCTTACATTCCATGTTCCTATGCAGTGCTTCTCTTTGCACCATCTTACTCTTCGTGAAGCTCCTCTCAACCTGGTTCGCCCCGGAGATCCGATCGGGGAACTTGAAACTCCGGAACATTTTGAGCTGAGCAAAGCCATGGGGTTTTCTTGGGATAGTTCAGTGGTGGTTTCCCGTTGCCTTCCACTGTCCCCCAACTCCTATCTGCTCACCGACTCAGTTTCCCGCTGGGGTTGGTTACCCAACCTTCCGCTGAGTTGCTTGGCTTAACAGGGGCACCACGTGTAGGTAGGAAGTTGGAGAACTGAGGTGACAGAGGCTGTGAGAACTCTCTTGCTGAGTTCTTGTAATCGCGTATCACCCCCATTTTATGCCAGAGTCTCATGATGTCTGCAGAGAACCCCCAGGTCATTTCCTGGGCCTCCTGTAAATATAACAGTGTCCAAAAAATTTTCGGTGGCATTGTGATACATTCACGCATATACACACATTTCATAACTCTTAAAGTACGATTCTTGGTTTCCAACATCCTTTTCGTAAATCAGAGTCCCTAACCACTACTCCTTATTCCTTACCTTATTACACATGTACATATTCGTCGACACATCAATCTTGCGGCGACACTTCAATATTTCATCATAATAAATACATGGCATAATCAAATTCCTCTTATAGCATCAGCTTATTGATAATAAACATACCTCAAAAGCATAATACACATCGTCGTCGTAATAATAACACCATAACATTTCAGTCAAATCTCAAAAACGTCGTAGCTTTCTGCAATAATTTCAAAACCTAAAAAAAATTGTCTTCTCATTTCAGTAGTGTCATCTACCTCAAACGTACTTTAAAAATCATGACCCCATACCAAATGCGACATTCAAAGCTCTCATAGTATCACAATGGTTCCGAAAAAAATATGAACAGTTCACAAAGTACAGACAAAATACAGTTTCATAAGTGTGAAGTTATCCAACTGTGTAATTGTGTAAACAAGTGTCACTGACGTAGTAAAAAAAATGTTTGTCTCTCTCAGTTAAATGATCAGATAGCTGTGTAATTCTGTGTTACAGAAATATGGTGCCGATGTGTAAAGTTGTATAAGCAAATACCATATTAGCTAGGGCTCCTTGTGCTTGCCAAACACATGGTACACAAAGTAAACGTGTACCCCCCTGAGGATTAATGAATAATACCCTCAGGTGTTACAGATTACAGCAATGGAATGAAATGTATCACGGAAAACCTTTGTATCATTGTACTTCAAATATCTTTAAAAATAAATGTTTTAAGTACAAAATTAATCACTCAAATACGTGTACTATAGCACTAAACTGTGCGTCTTGTTGTAAGATAATCTCTGTGGAACTGTCGTAGTTAATGTCCTCCGAAAGCTAAGTTTCGCAAAAGTCAATGTACTTACCTCATGATAAACAAAAGTGAAATGCTTTGCGTATAGATATCTTAGTTATTACGCTTATTGCCGTGATGAAGAAAGTACTGTGCTGTAACGTATTGTTGTGCTGCGGGAAAGGCTGTCTCATTGTAACTATACCACAAAAGTTACTACTAAAACATGTTTTACTTTCCAGAATAGTTCGGAAAAACTGTGCAGATATGAAACAGAAACACCGCAAAAGCAACATTGTAAATTGTCACTCATTAGTAGCGTCGTGATACAATCGTGTAGCTGTCACATAAACTAACCACTGTGTCATCTGGTATCTCACAGAAAGTACTTTAAATCCAGAATGTATTTTCAAATAAACCAAAATGTTGCATTAAAATCTCATTAGCAGTACCAGTATATGTTCTAAGTACGTAAGCCATATAGTCGTTACATAATCGTGCAACTAACAAGCAAGAATGTTCACACACAATAACACTGTGACATCTGTTCACTATAACAATGCATTCGTAATTTCTGTTTACATAAGTTCTCTTGGTTCTTGATTGGATATGTAACTTCAAACATTGTTGCATGGTAATAGTTTCTAAGTCTGACAATGCATACTAGAATTGTGAAGTGAAAAGTTTTATGGCAAAGACAAAGTTAAAAAGTAGATTATCTTTCAATAAACGGTTTTACATGTGAAATGTGGTGAAATCTTTTACTCTTCATAGTACTCAGAGTTTCAACTTGAATGCAGTTATCATGCGGTATACGTCGGTAAAGAATACTGGAATTTTTCTCAAGTTTAGCGTCTATGTTATTTTTCTCTGAGCCAGCCGGCGCACGCGGCTGCCTGCGGTGCGAGTCATTGTCTGTCTCTTTGTTGGCGCGCGTTGTTATTAGGATTAGGAGACCAAACTTCTACAAATTCACCTTGTCGAGAGTGCCCTGCTCTGTCTGAATCCCGCCAGTTCTGATAAAATTCAGGTCCGTCGTTATGATTATATCGTCTGTCGTCATGTCGGTAGATTCCACAGGTTCTTTCTTGTCGGTCACGTGGTGGAGAATTTCTCCCTGAATCGTAACTGCGTGCTGAACTGTTGCGTCTGAAATTATTCTGTCTCCCTTGATAATAATAGTTCTGGTTACCATATTGTCTGTTTCTATGATTGTCTCTGTCATATTCATTACTACGGAAATGCGAACTTTCTCTGTAACTATTACTCTGCCAGTGGTTGTCATACGGGTGGTGTCTGTTTTGGTCACGATTTGTGTTGTGAGAATAGCCTCGTCGTGTCCAGTTACTATTTCTTTCGTCGCGGAATTGCGACGGATGTGACCTGTAATTGTTGTGTTCCTGTTTTCGCGTTCCGCGATTTCAGTGTCAATTTCTAATTCTTGTAAGAGTCCCTGAAAAGCTTCAATGTCGTCTTTGCAACGTCCTGCCAAAATAATATGTCGTAAATGTTCAGGCAATTTGATTAAGCAAATGCGGATGAGTTCTGAGGGGCTGTATGGGTTTGACAGGTACTGATTCTTGTGCAACATGTCTTCAAAATATTTCACAAGCCTGGAAAATTCAGATTGTTCGAAATGTTTCATCATTATGATGCTATGTTTTACTCGGTCTTGTGTAGCTTGAGACCAGTATGCTGAGAGGAAGGCATGATAAAATTCTCCTTCACTGTGGCAATCGTGAATGACCGATCGCATTCTTACAGCTGGTTCATTCTCTAAATAGCCACACAGAAATTCTAATCTGTGCTCTAATGACCAGTTGGGAGGAAAACAATGAGAGAATTGATGGAGCCATGCTTATGGATGAATGTCGTTGCCAGAATTCTTAAATGTTTTGAATTTACGTGTAGTAATGAACAGCTTATAGTCGAAATCATCATGTCGCCGAGTCGCATGTCGGTCATTGTTACGTCGTTTCGGCGGTTCCATCTCAAAATTCGGCGTACCTTGCCAATTTCTTTCATAATTTCCGATGTGCCCTGAGTTATTGTTTTGTGGCTGTTCCGTATTTCTATGTCCATCTTCCCGTATTGGAGCGCGAGTGGCCTCTAAAATATGTAATTCCTGTATTACCTGTGTCAACTGATCTTGTACTTCCCGGATTTCCCTTTGGTGTTGCGTATTAATCTGATTCTGATTTTGTTTGAATTTCCTAATTTGTTCGCACTCTTCTGTGTCATTAAAGACTACCGGTTTTGTGTCATTCAGATTATCATCTACCTTCGTAGATAAATTATTTAGCTGATCCGAAAGTTCAACTACTTTCTCTGATAATGAACTAATTTCCTCCATGTGTCTTTCTGAACCAATTTTCAGTGTATCTACTGTGTCCTTTAAGTTTTCCTGAGTTTTTGCAAGTTGCGTAACCGAATCGGTAGATGCAACTGAGTCAATTTTAGCTTGCAAGGTGTCGTGATTTTCATGAACTATAGTTTGCAGTTCCTTTATGGCTGCTTCGTGATTCTGTAATGCATTTTCATGACGCGAAAAAATAGGTTGGAAATGCTCACAAATTTGTGATTTTACGTCATTACAGACTTTTTGACATTTCGATTCGATTTTATGTAACTCAGTAGTTAAATCTTCACGTGTTTGTTCAAGTGTGGTATCTAACTTTTGAAGATTTTGTTCCATTGCGTCTAAATGTTGCTGTGTTTGTCTCTGGTGTTGTTCCATTGTGTCTAACTTTTGAAGATTTTGTTCCATCGTGTCTAACTTTTGAAGATTTTGTCCCATTTGTTTCTGATTTTGTTCAAGCGTTGTGTCTAACTTTTGAAGATTTTGTTCCATTGTGTCTAACTTTTGAAGATTTTGTTCCATGGTGTTTAACTTTTGTAGCCTTTGTCGCATTTGTTGCATTAACTGTAATAACAATGCACTGGTGTCTGAAACGTGTTCCTCAGTGCTTTTCGGCAGTAAAGTTGCACTGGCAACATTCACATTTTGACAAGCAGAAAATGTGTCTTGACTTATTTGAGAAAACGGTGAGGGCCCAAAACCTGAATCTGCAGTAGTTGCAAAATTGTGTCCTGTCATTCCCGATTCCTGAGGCGGGCTGTTGCTGACCGATCGATCGATAATGCTTCCCTGTTCACTAATTGTTTCACTGTCTACACCATTCTTTGCCGCCCGCTCCATTTCCCTATGCACAATTACCAAATTACTACTTTGAACATTAGTTAATTCATTACTCGGTGGCGCTAACACACTGCTTTCGTCTTCACTGTCATTTCTCAGTTTACTTCGGAGCCTAGTATTAAGTTTTTCACACGCCATTATTGTCACAATATTTCACACGACAACACAGAAAAGCACAATTTGAAGAGCAAAAATAAGAGAACACATTAACATAGCACTGAAAATAATATCTCGTTAATCGCAAGCGCAGCTGCGAAATACTTTCTACAAATCTACATGCATGCCACAACTGTTTTACTGTACAACAATGAATAACTACAACTACAAAGGAAATTCTCTCTATAATTACGCGCTAGCAATAAACAAAAGCTACACTAATTACACAAACTACAAGAAAAAAATCAGAAGATTCCAGTGAGGTATCCTCGGCTAAGGGTCGACATATGAAACGTCCCCTGAGAAAAATTATACAAGACTGTGCTTAAGCTGACACACAATATTTTTAGCGCAACGCAATCTGACTTTCAAAAATCCCTACAAAAGAATGGCCCTGACTAACATTAACCTATACGTTTCACAAATCACTTACCTCACAAAAATCTTGGTTACTCGAACTACTGCAATACAGCGAGCGCTACTACTGCCAGCTAAATAAAAGATTCAAACTACGGAAGGCACTAACTACTGAAGGCATAGTTAGCAAATGAAAGATTTTAATAGAGAACAAACAATGTATTTACCTTAATAGTCATCAAAAGTCATAATATATATAGCAGTTCATGACATCCAGTCTTACAAATTTCAAAATTCCGCCATTTCCTTCCCCACATCCACCACTGCTGGCGGCTCACATCCAACTGCGCAACGCTACGCGCTGTTAACATCCAGTTGCGCAACATTATAATGACAGACAACAATGCAAACTAGCCACAGACTGCACACAGCACAGCCAGTGATTCTCATACAGAGCGCTACGTAACGTTGCCAATAAGAAAACATAAACAGCCTACTTACAAACTGTAAGTTTGAATGATCCTCCTGCGTGTTACGAACTATGAAATGTTTGCCATTAAGGTTTCACAAAGTTCGCCATCTTTGGCACTCCCAATGTGTCTCCTTCATCGACACAGTGTCACAATGGAATTCCCAGCCACGCGGCTGGACCATGCACAGGGGCTACCCCTCTCATCTGGCTAACGTTGTGCACCACATGTTTGCTGCTGGGCCCTGGCTGGACGAGCGGCCCGTAGGCCACGCCAACTCCGAACTTAGAATATTTTCAGGGCGTCACAATTCACCTGTTACCTCACATGAGTGAATGATTTATTAAATGGGATATTTAACACTTCAGCTTCACCTTTGCTATCTTCTACTGCAACACCAGACTGGTCAGCGAGTGATTTGATAGAAGCATTCGTAGTGCTTGGCGATTTTATGTAGGACCAGAATTTTCTCAGATTCTTGGCCAGATGATTTGCTAAAGTAAGACGGTGGTAGTTGTTGTATGCTTCGTCCATTGATCCTTTTACAGATGCACGAAAATTTTTGCCTGCCGTCACCTGTGTATTCAGTGGTGAACCGTGAATGCAACAGTCTTTGCTTCCTTAGCATTTGCAGAATGTTTTTTATTGAACCATGTTGGTATTTTCTTAAATCTGCTTAGTTTGCACATATTACTCCAGGGCATGATTAACAATCCGTTTAAATTTTTCCCATAATTCCTCTACTTCCATCAGATTGGAACTAAACGATGTCTCTTCATTATCTAAGTGAATTGCTAGCAACTGCTTATCTGCTCTTTCTAGGAAAAATACCATCCTAGCTTTCGTGATTAACTTATTAACATTAGTAACCGTTGTCGCTATGATGACATCATGATCACTAATTCCTATTTCTGAACTGACACTGATGATAAGCGCAGGCCTCTTCGTAGCTACTAGGTCTGAAATATTTCCATGGCTGTCGAAATAGCTGCTCAAAAAAATTTTCAGAAAATGTGATCAGAGATACTTAACAAGATTGCCCGGTCATAATATCTTAATGAATTCATAGATACTATAGTCCATAGGTTAAATTCCCCTCCAACTAATATTGCATTATCTGGGTAATTCCGAGCTACTAAGCGTAAACTTTCTTTGTATGGCTTTAAAACTGCCACAGCGGAATCGGTTGGCCGATAAAAACATCCAACAATAAACTTGATTTCATTTTGACCTGTTACACGCATGCAGATAACATCATAGTCACGTTCAAAATAGACCTCGTTAGATTCAATATTTTTGTCGACTGCAGTGAACACTCACGTCCTAAGGCATCTAAACTGTCATTCCAGTACACGTTCCATAACTCGCTAAATATTTTAGAGCTTTTTATTAGGGGGTTCATCTAGCCCTCGGATCCGAAAATAATTTGAGAGTGATAAATTTTTTTACGAATTCTTCTACAGTTTACTGATAAAATTTGGACAGTCCAAGTGTCTTTACTCTGAATATGATCTGATTTGTGCTGTACTGCTCAACAGGGAGATGAATGCAATATTTTATATTCAGCTACAGATAAGCATTTCCACTGCGGAATATAGCATGCTTGGAGACTGTATTAATGCATATGCACAGACGTCAGCAAGTCGGATAATGACAATGACTAAGCTGGTTAAGACTTGTTCCGACAAGCAAGAGCAAGTTGAAACTTGACAAATCAATAGTTGGAAGGATAACTGTATTTCACCTGCACCATATTATGGCCTGGAAGTTTACTGTGATGTATAAATCAGAGAGAAGGTTATGGTGAAGCAGGTATGGATGTGATCGTATTGTATGTAATAGTACTCGCAATTAAGTCAGCCAATGCTGATAGGAAGGGAGTCTCCTCTGGAACTTCCTATATTCACCAAAGCATGTATGCCCTTGTGGCCTTGCCCTACCTCCAGCAAGCCCTTAGAGGTGGTGTGCTCTATTAAAATTTAACCATAGCGTATTGTGAGAGAAATACTATTATTGTGTTTGGGAAATACAGTTGGCCAAGTGCAGTGGTTTTCTGTTTTTAAAAGTGTAAGATTTCCATGTGTTTTATGTTATTGTAAATAATTCACCTTTACTATACTGGTAGAGTCGCATGTCGGTCATTGTTACGTCGTTTCGGCGGTTCCATCTCAAAATACGGTGTACCTTGCCAATTTCTTTCATAATTTCCGAAGTGCTCTGAGTTACTATTTGTGGCTGTTCCGTATTTCTAGGTTATGGTGAAGCAGGTATGGATATGATCGTATTGTATGTAATAGTACTCGCAATTAAGTCAGCCAATGCTGATAGGAAGGGAGTCTCCTCTGGAACTTCCTATCTTCACCAAAGCATGTATGCCCTTGTGGCCTTGCCCTACCTCCAGCAAGCCCTTAGAGGTGGTGTGCTCTATTAAAATTTAACCATAGCGTATTGTGAGAGAAATACTATTATTGTGTTTGGGAAATACTGTTGGCCAAGTGCAGTGGTTTTCTGTTTTTAAAAGTGTAAGATTTCCATTTGTTTTCTGTTATTGTAAATAATTCACCTTTACTATACTGGTAGAGAGATGAATGAGAGCACTGTACGAGTGGTGAATAAGATCTTTAACTCATCTGTCAGTCAGTAGGGCAGCACTGGGGCATTCTTATTTGAGGCACTATAGCATGCAGTTGAGTTTTTCAAAGAAGATGATTTATTTTCAGTGAATATGGGACAAGCTATCTAGAATACTATATTATGGAGGTGAAAACATATATAATACTTTATTGTTCCTTATACTTACAGAGAAGATTTTGGAGAACTTTTGATGTTTATAATTTTTGTAATGAGAGAACTGTTAGTCTTCTTATGTTGTGGTGTCTTTTTCTCAATAATCTGACTTTCATTTCTCAAAAACGATTTTCTTTAAAGTAAAGCCCACCTCCATGATTTACAGTAAAGTTTTGAATTTTTATCGTGTATCCATTGCACCGTACGCACACGAAGCAGCAGACTGTTTCTGACAAAAAAATTAGAATAGATTATTTATCTTTAGCTGCTGCATCTGCTGATTTGTATTCGTTTTCGAGAACGTCAATGTTCCAAACACAAAAAATAGCATTCTGAACATGAGGTAAGTCACTTTTTTTTCTGGGCAGACCTCATCTGGCGGTTTTGTGAAAATAGTGTGTAGTTAGGATTTCCAGGTGTCGTGCTAGCTAGTGCATCAATTTTCAGTGAACAGTACTGGTAATTTCAAACCGTTATTTTCTTGTGAGTAGAGCAGTAATTTATTTTGTGGTTATTCGAAGTCAGATTTACTTCGATACTGCGATTTAGTTATATAGTTTTCACCGAGCACGCAATTAGTTACCTTTGGCATTAAATTACATTCGTTTTATTTATTGCAAATTTTAAATTTCATGAAGTTTTTAGTTCCATTTCACGACACTGTTCACATGCGCAACACAGAGCCAACCAACAGTCAGTTTTGCTCAGAAATTGCATACGTTATCTAAAGTACATGCTACGTGAGGAGAAAGTTTTCTAAATCAATGTATTCAATTTCCTCACATACAGGCAAGTTTGTTATAGAAAACTTGGAAGAGGAGCGGTGTGAGTTATCTTGTCAGTTATTTTGTCAGTTGATGTCTAGTGAGTAACAGAGTTAACACAGATCACAATTGATTGCATCATACTACTGATTACACAGCAACAAGGTAAGACCTACATTGTATCACGTAATTGTTCTTGCCGTTGATAACTGATCACATGTATCACTGACCAACACAGATCGCTGACCATCTTTGATCACTAACCATCACTGATTATTGACCATCTTTGGACACGGACCATCGCTGATCCCTGACCATAATTGATCACTGATAATTTTTGATCACTAACTGTCTTTGATCACTAACCAGCAATAGTCGCTTACCGTCATTTATCACTGACTGTCGTTGTTCTTTGACCAGTATTGACTAAGTGGTGTTGATCTTTGTGTTTCTGAATCGTAGAAAATGGACTGCAAAAGGTCTGGACCTAGCAAAAAAAGCTGCTGGTGAAGGTTTAAGGATTAGAAAGTCTGCTGAAAATTTTAAAATACGTTTTAAGGCACTGCGAACCAGATTAAGCAGAAGAAATGAATCGGACTAGAGCTTTGGAAGGAAATGTTCAGACAGTGTCAAAACATCTGAATCTACAATCTGTTTAAAGAATCAACTTCCTATCAGACTTGGTGAGTAAAACTGTAAAAAAGTAATGTGTATAGTGTCTCTCACCATTATTTAACAGATATAGTTTTTTCTCAATTTCAGACCCTTTGCGTAATGTTGGACACAAAAAGTCTCATAAGGTTTTGTCAGCGGAGAAGAAGACGTGAGAACTTCAATCTCCCATCAGATTCAGTGAGGAGAAACGAAAAATAACAATATTGATGTAGTCCTGCACCATTACTTAACAGAAATATTAATGAGACATTATTCTCAATTTCAGGCCGCAGTCCAGCTGTGACTAACGTTGGATATGAAATATATCTTCAGATTTTGGCAGAAGAGAGACAGATGTGGTTCAGGAAACGCCTACTTTAACTTCCCATCAGACGAGCTTTCTCAGATGTTGGGAGTCCTATTCGGAAAGAAGAGAGATAAAGACGATGAAAACATTGTTTTTTTTTTTTTTTTTTTTTTTTTTTTCAAGCAGAAGGTGGAGAATGAAGTTTTGACATTATAAAATGGAATGTTAATATATATTTTTGTATTTTGTTGGCAGTGAAAAATAAAGCACTCTTGTAAAAAAGAATGTCGTTCTTTTTTTTATACTGGCAGGCTTACGTATGACGCACTTGTGTATCTCCTATGAGTGCTGCGTTTGATCTAACAGTTTTTATCAGTACTGCCAATATGCAAGCTATTCCTCGAGTATTTTAGGAAATAATACAGACAGTTTAGATGCGACGTAAAGTGTGAGAAGTCTGACATGTAATACCATAAATAATAAATAATCTTAATTTGTTCCGGGATATCGGCTTTGTCACTGTCTTTGGAGATGTTACATCTCCCACTGTTAGGGTCCTTGGTCGTCTCTCAAGACTGTGTGCGTAAGGAATCCCTGTCATTCTGCAGTTAAATGATGTATCGTAATAAAAAACTTTATTCTTTTCTAAAATTGAACACATTCTTCCGCCATTGCTTCACTAAAAATCGCATTGTGCGTGTGGTGGTATCTTCATTAGATGTTGGTATGATTGATTACAAGTTTTTTAACGATCCATAGTACTTGTCACTGTTGCATTTCTTAGTGTGATGCATTATCTTCGTTACCCTTATAATCTGCCTATAAAAAGAATTAAAAAACAAAACAAGAGCGTTGGATGATGACAGAACATACTATCAGATTGAATACACTTCACTTATTTCGATATTTTTGTGAAGAAAAGCCGGCCGAAGTGGCCGTGCGGTTAAAGGCGCTGCAGTCTGGAACCGCAAGACCGCTACGGTCGCAGGTTCGAATCCTGCCTCGGGCATGGATGTTTGTGATGTCCTTAGGTTAGTTAGGTTTAACTAGTTCTAAGTTCTAGGGGACTAATGACCTCAGCAGTTGAGTCCCATAGTGCTCAGAGCCATTTGAACCATTTTTTGTGAAGAAAACATTACAGTTTCTTGCATCGCCGATGCATTTTAGAGTATATTGGGATTTGATAAGCAATATATGAGAGGTAAAATAATTAATTTGAGCCTTGTGGCGTTTTGAAATTAACCTCAAAAACGTTCCAATCAGTTGCAACAATTGTTATCGATTGCATTTTTCTAATGACACTTTGGATTTTTCTTTTTTTTTTGTGTGGCAGTGTCACCGGTTCAGATCCGGTCCAATTGTCTCGGTGGACAAGTGAGGAGATACTCAAAGCAACGGCTGAATAACAGCCGACCATAATGTGTGGCGGTGGAACTTTTAGTGCCACCCTCCAACGGTGGATGTAGAGAGGAGGGGTGCAGTAATGCGCCAAATCTATGGTGAAGGAAAAAAGTGGCTGGACGAGAACAGGCCACTGCTAGTGAGTGGACGAAATGGACAGAAAAACATGGTCGTATTGGGCCTATCGTCTGTCATAGCCCGAATCCGGA
This sequence comes from Schistocerca serialis cubense, assembly GCF_023864345.2. Taxonomy (NCBI): domain Eukaryota; kingdom Metazoa; phylum Arthropoda; class Insecta; order Orthoptera; family Acrididae; genus Schistocerca; species Schistocerca serialis. The sequence continues at coordinate 540,281,054 of NC_064639.1, forward strand.
TCCTCCAGGATGGTGGGCAAAACGGGGTGTCGGTGCCAGCGCCGTGGTACTGTGGTGCCGATGGTTTGTAGTCCTGCGACCGTCTCACGGAAGACGTCCACTTTACTGTATAGTTGGCGAGCCTTACGGCGAAGGGTCATCTTGAGAAGGGCCGTATGTGTCTCCTCATGCGGAATGACTATCCTGGTGAGCGGGGGCTCGTGAAGACTCCACCTGAGAACTTTATTCTGTAGGTGCTGGAGCGTCAACATCCGGGACATACTAATCGTGGCCCACGCAGAGGAACCATATGTTATTGAGGATAGGACAACGGAGTGACACAGCCGAAGCTTGGTACCTAATTTCCGCTCTCGGCTGAAGAAGTGCGTGTACAAGGCCTGTGTCAACTTTAACCCTTTATGGGTGATGTTTTCTGCGTGGCGGTGGAAGAAAAGTTTCTTATCCAACCAGACCCCGAGATACTTGGTAGCTTGGGCCCACGGGACTCTGACGCCCCCGATTCAGATGTTGGGGCGGAGTATAGGGCGTCGTTTAGTGAAACATACTTTGGAGTACACAATCATGGTTTATAGATGGATATGTGTGGAAAATAACTTGATGTATACACTGTGATTAAAGAGATAAACACCACACTTTTTGTATTGCCCTCGTATTTTGTAGACATTTTAGAACATTGTGATATTGGACTAGTACCATGGATATGGAAAATAATTTAAGTCCCTGTTGTGTCTTAAAATAAGTGTGAACCGTACATGGAATTTTCAACGTTTTTACCAGTGCAGACATCTGTTGATTAGTGCGAGCAACTGTTGTGGTACAGAGGCTGATTATTTTTGCTCTTTAACAGTGGAGACATCTGTTGTAGAGAGTAAGCGACTGGGACATAAAACAACAGTTGACCTTATTTCGCGCCTTCAAGGTCTAGGAATAGTATTTAAGGTGAACCTCGTGTTTCACTACTTCATATTCGTAATGGGTTATTTATATTTTATGAGGAAATGTTGGTTTTTCTTTATTTATAGAAAAGATGTTGCATGCTCGATTTAATACTCCTTAGTGAATCGTGTATAGTTTCATACGAAATTTAATGATAGAACTGTGACCAGTACATGAACCGAGGCCAATAATACAAACATTTTTCAGGATACATTTTCAGTACATCAGGCAATTCAGATACTTTGACACATTTTTTGATAAATACTTTGCATACTTCTGAGAAAGCCCAGATGGAGCTACTTTTTAATCGGCTCTTGTATTTTAATACTAGCTTCTGACTGGAGGAGAGAGGAGAGATGGAAGAAAGGGAGAGAGAGATATAGAGAGAGGAGGAAGGGATGTAATGAATAATTCAGAGCATTCGGTTAATTTTGACCACAGTCGAGATGGAGCGTCATTGAAATTAGCTCTTTCGTTTATAACTAGGTTCTGACCAGAGGAGACGAGACGGAGGTGGAACGCTGTGCATTCTGATTGAAAAATATGAAATTTCACAAGGGGAAATGTCGCCATTAATAAAACTTTCTGGGCTATTACATCATCTTTGATATTTTTTTTGTGGAATCTGAAATTTAAAAGCCTCTCTACACTGACCTGATTTAGCTTCACTGATCAGGATAGTAAAAAACATACGTACATTAAGGGAATTTTCATTCACAAAGCAGGCTTATCACATTCACACAGTTCTATACTGTTCTATCCTGATTAAATTGAGCTTAACTTAAATTCCATAAGGCAGTGAAGTAATTTCGAAGTCTCGGTGCGACGAAAATTGTCAGTCGATCTCCTGAAAACATTTGTAATAATTATTAACTTTCGGTGATCACATGGGGAAGACCGGAGATATGCTGGTAAGACCGTGTTAGCCCATTTATTGAAAGTAGTAAACTGGATATCTTGAGCGTACAAAACGGCAGGTTCATCCAGTGTAAATCAGACGTTCCCCACTGATCGCGTGCAACACAGCGTAGTAAGCAGACACTGTCAATAATAATCAGTTAAATAATACGCGAACACACTTAGTTTAGTTTAGTTCATGTATTAAATTCCTTCTCATACAGCATCTCATCAAGATGGCGACTAGATCAACAGTACATACATATACATCTTCGTTCTTTCACGGCTAATCGGCAAGATCTCAATCCTTCTTTTCATATGAGAAAACATAGATAGCAGAGAAGCTATTCCATGGAGTAAATGCACGCTCTAATGAATAATAGGGCTTGAAACTACTTTGCATTGATAATCATCGTATATTAAAGTTTAGGAATGAGTAAGATAAGAAAAGATATTTCGAGATAGATACTGAGTTACATAATTTATAAAATTTCTGAAAATATCGCGGAGAGACCGCTGCAAGAGACATTACACGTCGTTGAAGGGATTTCACATTAAAACTCAACGTTTTGTACGCATCTGGTACACATCTTCTTCACCACCAGGATCCAAATATTATTCCATTTTAATGCCCTCCTCTTTCTTATTGTAATTGCTGAAATGTTATAAACCGAACTTTGGTTCCACTACTTAGATAAAACGTATGTTTTGTGGAGGCATGACAGAGAGAAACTACGTCGTTTTCATCAGCATTTAAACGTAATTAATCCGAAGAATTGATTTACGTTGAAGGAGAAGGGAGACGAAAGATTTCTTTGATCTACTACTTTTCAAGATGAAGATGGTTGTTTAGGCCACACAGTTAACTGAAAACCGACACACACAGTCCGTTACCTACACCGGGGATCGAACCACCACCCACAACAAAAACGGGGCATTATAAAAACGTTGGCGAACAGAGCAAGGAATATCTGCAAACCACAGCTGTTTGAGGTGAAATTAAAACATCTCACGAATGTATTGCTCAATAATGGTTATTCGTCTGCTGCGGTAAAGAGAGAGCGTTAAGACTGCCGGGCAGAAATCATAGCAATCCACAAGCGCCTGTCAAATCGAAAGTTTTCCTACCTTTCGTTAAGGAATTCACTGACCGCATAGGAAACATTTTGAAAAAAAAAAAAAGAAGGAACATTGCGGTAATCTACAAATGCATAGGGAAGATCACGTAAAAGTGGCCAAGGATGCTTGCAAACTGCTGGAAAAACAGAAATTTATGGAATTCCGTGTAGTTGTGGGGAGGTGCACTTGGGTCAACAAACGACCAGAAGAGCGAAAGGGCAATTGTAAAAGTCGGGAGACTGACAGATAAGTTGTTGTGATATATGCTTTGCAGTCAGGAGATCATTACACTCATTTTGATAGGTCTCAAGTGTTTGCAGCCACAAGCGGATACCGTGAAAGCCCACACAGAGAGGCAATGGAGATTGTAAAATATCCCAGGAATTTCAGTAGGAAGGAACAGGGTCTGAAACTGAATGACATTTGGATCCTGATGGTGAAGAAGATGTGTACCACTCTCTCACCATAGACTGACAGCAACAGCGGACGATGGCAACTGACAACGGCCACTTGGCGCTCGTTTATTTGAAGCATGGGACATCATGTTGCTGGGCGGGAGCACACGTAAACGGGATTTATCTGCAGTCAGTAGCGAGCCAACGTGTGAACCGGACACTAAAAGAAACTACAATCCCCTTTGAAGATGTCCTCCGCAGACGTGGACGAAACGTTGAGTTAAAATGCGATATCCGGTCGACCACAGCATAATATTCCGGAACATTTTATTAACTGTGACTATGCTGCTTTGCGCGCGCGCGCGCGCGCGCGTGTGTGTGTGTGTGTGTGTGTGTGTGTGTGTGTGTGTGTGTGTGTGTGCAGCATTTTACATGAATAATGCATATGTTTGACTTTCAAGTCGAGGTAACGTAATTTTTACAGCACATTTGAAGCCATTTTCTGATACCACGCTCTGATTCCTTGGAAAGTGGAATATGTATACGTAAAGCACTGTTCGTCCCTTTTCATCATCTTGCATTTTTAATGCTGCACTAGGTTTCGCTAGAGATAAGGAGGGGGAAGGGGTATAACTTGATGCGTGCCTCGGAAATAATGTACTTTTACGCCGTTCATACGAATCACTTTAATGCTATATTCTGACTGGTTAGGGCTTCAACTTCTCCACTAATAAAGTTGGGCTGCATCGCCAATTTTAAGATTTTTACTACTATGCTCTAACTGGCTGGCGATAGGGGGATGGAAGGGGATTGGGAGAGGGTTTTTAATTTGCCATAAATGCAATCGGACTATTTCCACCGGCTTGGATTTATCGTTGATTGTTTCATTTTTCGTATTACGCTGTAATTGGCTGGACATAAGTGGGGGCATAACTTCCCACTTATAAAGATGACGACGTCACTGATATGGATGATGAAATATGTGAAATCTTATTGGACTTAACTGCTAAGGTCATCAGTCCCTAAGCTTACACACTACTTAACCTAAATTATCCTAAGGACAAACATACACACCCATGCCCGAGGGAGGACTCGAACCTCTTCCGGGACCAGCCGCACAGTCCATGGATGATGACATCATAAGTTCACGGTTATAGATGACGTATGCATGACATCACTGACAAGTATGATGACACCTCTGACGACGTCACTTTTCAAGGTCGGGGGAGAGGGCACAGTGGAGATGCGGCTTGGAGTCGCCATAGCATTGCTACTGACGTAGATAGAATATACAGTTGTTATAATTAATAGTAGCACGCCTTAAATACGGATAGATACATAAACCGTTCATGAGTAAGAAGAAAAAGCACGGTGACTTATGAGATCAGCGTTAGTGATTGTTGAACTAAGGAAAGAAGATTACGATTTAATGACAAGGGTGTTACAGATATGCTTAGTAACGTTACGTAAGAACTGGTAGACGGTAGAGTATATTATTTTCGATAAATGTTATAGGGCAGATTAAGGAGCTAATGTTCAAGACATACTGTGAAACGGATACAGTATCCATTATATTTTGCAACAACACGTAAGGATTGTAGTGCATACACAGATATTTTTCCAGTGCTTCAGTCGGGAAGAGGACAAGGGAGGAGGAAGAAATAATGCCCGAAGTATCTTGCTCTATGTACTAAGTTATATAGTATTTATGTACGTGTATGTACTATAAAACGCACTGCTTTTAGGGAATCGCTTAGTGCTTTGTCCTGTCTTTTAGATCCACATTTCTTCTAGTAAGTAATTTGTATGCATAGGTTTCCATACGATTATTTGAAGCAGTGTCGATGCTCGAGACATTGTCGACGACTCTACGGGTAACTGTTGACCTGGAATTCACAATGAGTTTACAGCTGTCGGGAGTGGGGCAAACGAACCTGAAACTGTCGTGTACAGTGTTGTTTGACAGTTTGTTTCGGAGATTTTCCTGTATATTTGAATCTTATAGCATGCGTGACGTACGAATTTAATGTATATGGAAATATGGGTGGGTAAATTTATTTGTGCTTCTTTTGGGAAGTTGAAGGGTCACGTACGGAACTAACATGGTAGCGACATCAGTCGGCATCTGGCACTAAGTGCTGGTAACTGGCATTGCCTACTAAACATGAGCATAAAAAAGTTGTCGTTTAGAGACGTTGTCATTCGTCTGCGGGTCAGTGGAGGATACCGTTCTTCTCTTAATGACAACGCGTGAATGTATACCACTTGTCATTATAAGCGCAACAGCAGAAAGGGTAGAAAATAAAGAAATTCTGTTTCTCGCGTACGTACAATATAGCGGAAGTAATGTGAACAAATCTGTAGGTGATCTGAGTGTATATACGGAGCGAAATTCGGTACGCTGAGCTGCCACCTCTGGCAGTAACAACGACTGTAACACAGCTGGGCATTCAGTAGAACTGAGCCTGGATGACAGATAGTATACGTCATTCTGTACCAGATATCTTCATTCTGTTGTTGGTCACTGCTGGCTTTACAATCTCTCTGTAATTTATGAGTGATACTTTCTTTGGATGGCATATCTGGAAGGCTGCGGCTTGGACAATATTCACACAACCCAAATATGGGTGGTTGCCAGTATTTCTGAGACATTACTTCTGAGTGCAACCAGACATTAGGTACTAACCCCACCTCCCCCCCCCCCCGGCCACATTAGCGCCTGAATAAACTTTACAAAAAAAGCAATTTTATTTGAAAAATTTTAACTTTAAAGTGGTAAGTGATATTTAGTTTTTGTAGGTGTTTCATTAAACCACGAACTAATGAGTCAATACAACATTTGGGAATGCTTATTTTTAACAACCATTTTTTTAATAGAAAGAAGAAGCAATTCTTAGTACATTGCAGTTGCTTCCTACAACTCCGCACTGAGGGTGGTCACTTGGTATTGAATGTGTTTCCTCTGCACTACTCATCCCGCCAGCTACACTTACTTCACCCACAAGGTGCATCCCCATTTAAAATCAACCAAGTTAAAATATGCGCACTATACTTACAGTTAGGAAACCTTTTGATTTACGCATTCCTTTCTTCAGAACTAACAGAAATTGGAAAATTTCAGACTGCCAACGCCTTGGTCATGCACAAAGCGTTGGCAGTCTGAAATTTTCCAATATATATATATCAAACAGCATGTACACGCATATGTCTGGGAGTATCAGCACTGTCGGGGTTAGAGCTTCCTAGTGTAGTGGGAGTGGTGATGGAAGCATGAGGAATACGAGATTAATGTTTAACGCCCTGTTGACAACAAGGTCATTAAAGGCGGAGCACAAGCTCGGATTATGGGAGGGTGGGGAAGGAAATAGGCTGTGCCCTTCAAAGGAGCCATCCTGGCATTTACCTGAAGCGATTTAGGGAAATCACAGATAACCTAAATCAGCGTGGCCAGACTCTGGTTTGAAGGTCGTCTTCCCGAATGTGAGCCCAGTGTCCTAACCACTGCACCATCTCACTTGGTGAGATTGAAGGAAAAAACCGTTTCAGACCCTATTGAGTAGGCTGTTCTGCATGAGAGGCGTCTTATGTGGCAGTAGTATCAGCTTGCATTATCACCCTGTTTTGCAGGGGCTACATCTGCAGGGTGGTACGACTGTGGGAAGTTTCAGTTGGATGGATGTGGGGAAGGAAAGAGAGAGAAGGGCAGGAGGGATGGATAAGGAGAGGGATGGGAGGAGATGAGAAGAGTGATGGAGGAGGAGATGGAGGGGGTGAAGGGTAGTAGGAGATGGGCAGAGAGGAGATGAAGAAGAGATGGACAGAGAGGGGGAGGAGTAGATGGGCAGATAGTGAGGGAAGGAGAAAATGTGCAATGTGAGTGAGGAAGTGGAGACGAACATAGGTGTGACACTGAGCTGGACGAAGATAGAGGGCGAGGAGGGGATAGACAGAGAGAGCAAGACAGGAGAGGGTGAATAGGATATGGGGGGAAGGGCAGAGAGAGGAGGGATCCAGATGGGATGAGCATAGGTAGAGGATGAGGTAATAGACAGAGAGCGGCAGGAATAGAAAGCAGGGAGAGATGGGGGAAGGTAGAGGTGGGCAAAGAGAGAGGAGGGAGGAGGTGCTTATGCAGAGGGGCGAGAGTAGATAGATAGGGATATAGGAGCAGGACGAGATAAACAGGTAAATGTAGAAAAATAGGACAGAGGAGGGAGCAGGATGAAATGGATTGGGAGAGGGGGGCAGGTTAAGATAGGCAGTGAGAGGAGGAGATAGAAAAGGGCAGGTGAGGGATGGGGGGGGGTCAATGATTATAGTGGGGGGGGGGGTGAGGAGAAGCAGTGACAGTGGGAAGGAGGAATGGAGATACAGAAATGGGGTATGAGGAGATGGACTGACAGAGAGGGGGAGGAGGAGGTGGACAGAGAGAGTGGTGGTGTGAGAAGACATAATGTGAAGAAGGAGATGGGTAGAAAGCGTTGAGGAGACAGGCAGGGAGAGTATGGTAAGGAGAGATGGAAAGAGAGAAGGTGTGCAGGGGAGTAGATGGACAGAGAGAGTGGAGAGGAGAGGGATGTCTAGGAGGCATGAAGAGGAGGGAGAGGGGTAGTCGTCAGGTGGAAAGGTAAGTGGGTGTGAGAGCTGGAAGAGAGAGTGCGTGTCGAGATCTCCTCCTAAACCCTGGCTCGATTCCAGCTTGTGGGGTTTATAATCTCCTAGCTCCAGTAAGAGTGGAGATGCTGGAAAAAAAGTTTTTCATTCAGCCTCTGCTGCATAGACTGCTCTGTATAGCAAGTATGTTGTATGGGAACAGTATCTGTATGCCTTATCGACCTACTCTGCAGGACAGATGTCAGCGGAAGTACATTGTTTTTCCAGTCATCGACATGTAGGCTGCCTTGCATAACAGGCACGTTGTATTGTAAAAGTATTGGTCTAATTTATCGATCTGCCTTGCATGACGTTCTATATACCAGGAGCAAAAAATGATTTTCAAGCCCCTGACATAAATGCTGCCATCCACAATAGGTGTGTTGTGGGAATACTGTCAGCCTGCATTATCAACCTGTGTTGCAGGGCTACACATGTGGATGGGCACAACTGGGAAAAGGATGTGATGAACAGAGAGACAGGATTAGAGCCAATGGACAGGGAGAGAGGGGGAGGGGTTGGTGGATATAGAAGGGGGCGAGGGGTGATGGACAAAGAGAGGTTAGGAGGAGGAGGAGTTAGATAGGGAGAAGGGGCAGGAAGAGATGGATAGGGAGAAAGAGGCCAAGAGGAGATGAAGAGGTGGGGCAGGAGGGTACGAACAGACAGAGAGGGGGAGGAGAGGGACAGAGAGATAGGTGCGAGAACCGAGTGAGAGGGTGGAGGGGGATTTGCGTGTATTATTTGTGTGGAATGCATACACGATCAAAGCTGGGGGAAAGGATGCTAATTATAATACTGTTTAGGCACTACAGCAGTGTTGTAGCCATTAGACGGTTTCTGCCACAGTTAATTTATATACTTGTTGATAAAGAAGAAATTCCTGGTTTCTTGTGGGAACAAACAATCTACAACTCAGAGAAAGCATTTTCATGAGGTCTTTAAGCATATGTGATGTATATGTCTCAATTTTACTGCCATAGTTGCTTGGTACAACGTACAAATTATGCTTGTAGTGATTGGACTACGTGAAGAAGATGTTACAAGCTGTACCTTGCACCACATTGTGTCTCAAGCTAGTATTTAGAAATGTGTAATGGTTAATCACTTATGTAGTCACTATTACAGTCTTACAGAATGGTGATAATATTAATAACATTTTAAAATTAAACTTGTGACCGAAACACAATCGAAATCTTTAGTTTTTATCCCGCAGAAAATTTCATTTCACCCCTCAGGGGTTAATTTAATCACTCTTCGGAAACTGCTCTCTATCGAGGTCATCCGTGTCAGTAACACCAGCAGGATGTTTTACTGCCTTAACTCTTCCTTCTTCCACAAGGGTTTATCGTACGCCATATGGTTAGATTTGAAGTTTTAAAGTTTATTTGGTTCAAATGGCTCTGAGCACTATGGGACTTAACATCTACGGTCATCAGTCCCCTAGAACTTAGAACTACTTAAACCTAACTAACCTAAGGACATCACACACATCCATGCCCGAGGCAGGATTCGAACCTGCGACCGTAGCAGTCACGCGGCTCCGGACTGAGCGCCTAAAGTTTATTTACTCTCTGTTTATAAAGAGGCAATGAGGTCTGTAAGCAGGACAACGGTGTGAAAGAAGATTACAATAAGAACCATGAAAACCAGGAAAAAGAAAAAGTTTATATCTGAAATGAGGTTCACCGTGTAATTATTCAATAATGGTATACATAAAATGATATAAAGCCGATTTAAGCATAGAACATTTTACATTTTGTCAGTTGACGTTAGTGTAGCAAATATAAAAGTGAAAAAGTGTTAGATACGGTTAGTATTTCGTTCTCAGCGGCCTTCGGGAATGGAGTTCTCGTTGATCCAGTCGAGAAACGTGGTGACTCGAGCGTAGCCTGCCGGGTATCCGAACACGCAACCCTCGTCAGAGACGAAGCTCGTCACACCCACCTCGGTCCACTCGCCATCCTCCTCCTGTACCAGCATGGGGCCGCCGCTGTCGCCCTGCGGGAACATGGCAAATTCATTACATGAAAGGAGTGACTCACACAGTCCTTGAATACTGCATGAAATTACATCTAACATAAGAACATCAACCAAAAGTAGCAGTCGACCTCATTGTAAAGAGCTTTTCAAAACACTGGTGATTGTAACTACACCATATTAGTGCATTTATCAATAAGTTGGCGTACATAAAAAGTAACATTAATAACTATTGCACAATCAGCTGAGTCCATGGCCACGGAACAACTTAGATTTAGAAAGAAGAATAAACATGAAACCCAAAACCGCATTTTCTACCAAGGAATAATACTACACAATAAATTGCCCGAGGAGATTAAAAAGATTACTAAAACGAAGTTTCTTAAAAAGGCAGTGACAAAGAATATGTTAAGCAATACATGCTACACAGCTAAGGATTACTTAGCTAACAAAGAGTAGGGGTTGGACAAAAATCTATCACAAAAAAAGAAAGAATATTGGGTTTAACGTCCCATCGACTTCGAGATCGTTAGAGACTGAGCACAAGCTATGATTGTATCAATGTTGGAGAAGGAAATCGTGCTTGCCTTTCCAAAGGAATCTGGCATTTGCCTGGAGTGATTTAGGGAAATCGCGCAAAACCTAAATCTGGATGACCGGACAGGGGTTTGAACCGTCGTCCTCCCGAGCCACTGCGCCAACTCGCTCGGTATATAGCACAAGTAAATAATATAACGATAATAAACATAATATCTCTGTCATTTCACACAACACTTTCACGCTACGGTTTTTTTTCTGGGAACCTTTCTCCCAAAGCTGTGCTATGTATAATACTAATACCTTATCGTCTTCGGAGTTCAACATCTCGCTCATTATGTGGAGAAGCTGGTTCAGTTATTTGGGATAGGGAATCGGAATTTGTGTTACACCAAAGGAAAACCTATCAGCATCACTGTGGTTCTGATGTTAGGTGATGTTAGGATATGAAACGAAACAGTGTGTGTGGTGTTTGCAGTGAATGAATGAACAGTGTAGCATTAGCCTTATACCATGTGAAACAACTTCTTTGGGTAGTTGTGTTGAAAGCCACCCTGATTCAGGTTTTCCATGGGTTCTCTAAATCACTTCGGGCAAATTTTGACATGGTTCGTACCATAAGGCCATCTTTATTAATCTAGATTAGTAAGGCTGTAAACGCGCGTACACATGAATTACGTTATTGTTGTCGTTCTTAAATTGTGCTATCATGATGTGTTCAGTGTCCTTCAAAAAGTGATCTACGGATGAATAAAACCACTCCTCCTACTACTACTACTATTACTGCTGCTACTGCTGTATACTTTAACTAGTGCACTGTACCATGTGGAAGCATGTAATGACAGTCTGCCTAGGCAAGTGAAGTGAATGTCTAGCTTTGTCGACAGAACTGTTTCGTAGTGTGTTATTCTTCAACTCTTGATAGCTTAAAATGAAATGTGAACTTCAACAGAGATCACACAAATATCCTCTTCGGTGATGGAGTACAAAAGAATATGAAACCAAGAGACTCTCATTGCTTTGCACTTTGAATAGTTCCGAAATACATCCCGCTCCTTAAATACATCCTCGTCCCTTAAGACATGCAATTCGTACAGGTTTTTCAGTAAGTACCTGTTGTTTTAAGGTCTAACTGTTTTGTCTTTTTGTTTGTGTTTGCGCTCCATTGACGAAGGGGTATTATCTCATTTTGGTAGGGGTGTGTTACGTAGCTGTATCAGTATATAGCAATTGGAAAGAAATTCTGCAGCAGTAAACCCGAATTTGAAATTTCATCCACCGTCGTTCCTGTTAAACACGAATGACACGGCATTATATATTAATAAACTGGAAATAACTCTCTTTGTTGACGATGCGTGTCTCAGGTTCATCGAAGATGCCCCAGGCAAAGGAGTGATACACAAAATTTTCATTAAATTTAAAACTGGCTTTCTGTAACAGGACAGTCACTTACTACACAACTCAAATAATTCTGTACAAGATGGAACAGCTTCTACAATTAGTGCGTTATAGGGAATTTGGTGATATTTAACACGGAATATGAAAAATATATGTGTGTACATGTTTACAAAGTCAAATTTCAAAATGTTTAAAGGCTGAAAATCAGGAAATTTTGCTCTATTTTTGATTACTAAAATTGGTGATAGAAGTGGTAGGTAGTTTTGGTCAATAATAATTACGAAGTAAAGGTCTGAGGAAATTCTACACTTAAACAGAAACTACTCATTCCATAAATATGCACAACGAGAGCCATCGACGCAACACGTCCTCTGATTACCTGTAGACAACTGTTGACGCATCTGGACCTTCTAACAGCCCCACAGTTCATTTACTCCATAATGTAGTTTGCCGTTAACAATATATCAATTTGAAACCGACAACAGCGTTTATAAAAATAGAAATAGCAATACAATTTACCTATACTGTTCACGAACTAACTCAAGTCTTACGCAGCGGGGGACCGTTTATACCACCATAAAAATATTTGACCACCTTCGAGTCAACCGAAAAGCTTATATTCATTAAAAACAATTTAAACCTCAAAACGAAATAATTTTGTACTTGACACCCGCTTAAAATCTACAGACGAAATTCTAGGCAGATAACAGTTGTGTATGTTGTTACCTTTATTGAAATTGCCAACGACGCTGGTCTTGTAAAAATGCACCTTATAATATTGACATATGTGCACTTTGAAATTAATAATTTAAATAAAAATTAAGTGTAAATGTCTAAACACTGTCGCATATGCATCAAAACAAAAGTATTTTTAAACCTGATTTTCTGTTAGTTATTTTTATCTTCGATCCATTGTAATCGCAATACTTGGCTATGATGTGGAATGTATCGCCTTGCAACGGTACAGTACCCTTACATATTATTGGATAATATTTCTGTAGTCTATGAGAGAAAAGGTTATTACACATGATATGAATTCAATATACTGAAACAGCGTCGGTGGGTTAAGGAAGTGTATCGCTGATGTTAACATTGCCTTTCAGAAAGTTCAGTAAGCGTAGTGGCCAAACGCACCATTCTGCGTAAGCCACGGCCTGGTTAGGACGTAAATATAACTTCTCCCTGCTTTATCAATTTCAGAGTGCCATTGTGGCGCGTAGTAATAATCGGGATGTATTTTCATATATGTGATAAAGGAAGCTGCGTTCTTCATTGATAAGTACAGTTTCAGTTAAAACTATTCCATTAACTTGACCTAGTCATCGTCCGATCTCAAAGTAGATCACCAAATGGCAGCGCACAGACACCTCAGGCGGTTAAGTGTAGGAGGAGCTACCCTTACAGTCTGGTGTCTCACTGCATACGAAATCTTCAGGAATAATAACCTCGTTAATGTAACTGACTTTTGCTCTTAGATGTATTCAGCACATGGAAATATGTACACAAAAACTACGTTAAATTGTTTTGGGAATCTACACTCTAAGACAAGGAGAGAGAGGGATAGAGGTAAAGAGAGCGAGAGCGAGAGAGAGAGAGAGAGAGAGAGAGAGAGAGAGAGAGAATGGAAACGACACACACTAACGAGTTACCTGAATCGGACGGAAATCGGTACATGTGATGTTTTCAGAAAAGTTGGTTGATTTATTCAAGAGAAAGAGCTTCGCAGATCGATAAAGTCAATAACATATTGGTCCACCTCTGCAAGCAGTTATTCGGCTTGTGGTTCATTTATTCATTTATAGAGGTGTTGGATTCATCCTGAGGAATGTCATAAAAATACGAAAGGCTGACCGCATGTAGTAAAACGAATACGAGACATTTCACTAATGGAGGAGAATTTTTAACCCAGTCGCATATCAGAAGGAATATGCTTCAAACATGGAACTTATTTGATTGTTATCGGTGTTGATATCACCTTCTAGAGCTCCAAGAACGAAAAAGAGGGATGGGTGTCACAAGTCAGCGCTCACTAAGTCCCTGCTTATAACTATATTTATGTGCAGTTTCAACTCCAAGTAAGTCATCTTTAGGTGCGATACATATATCATTGTTCGACACAAATTTGACGTCCGTTCTTCACATCTGTAGCATTGTCCCCCTGTCCTGAAACTCTTCCTTGAATGTGGAAAAAACTACGCCTGTTAGATATTTTTTTCTGATCATGTCGCTCGTTCCGTTGATCCAGAGCTCTACCGCAAACTGTTTACGTCATGTACTACTGAATTGTGGTTTCTCGAGTTATTGCTCATCCAATTATAACAGTTCCTAAACAGGACGAGTTTGCGACATATGTACAGATGGCAACAGTAGCGTTACAGCCAAGCATATTGTAAGTGTAGCTTAATTTTGAATGCAGGGACAAATACTGGATTTAAATAGCTTCAATCAGTCCTCTTTTATGGCATGTTTACCACATGTCATTCCAGAAAGTTGTTGAGCCACCAAACATTTCTCGGCTACAGTTAAGTAGATGGCAATATACTTTCATATTCCGATAGCGTGAATTTCTTCTGAGTTTCCTTTAGTGTGATTAATGAAGCTTTTGTGATGTCCCTGTTGTTGGTAAAAAGGATTTCGTCAGGAATATTGTTCAAAGAGGTCATTACAAAGGCTGTCAAAAAATTGGGGACGATTTGTTGGTTGGTAAGACAAGAAACCTAAGAGAAGTTTACCCAAGTAAATGCGTGATACTTTAGAGGCTTGGATTTTTAATTCGTACTTACTGGACAAGGACTTGCTTCGTTGGATGCCTTGGAACAAATATGATGATTACTTATCGCTCCTGGGAATGTCTCTTCACACTCGGAGTTCTCGATGATTGTCATCTCAGCATACTGCAGGTAGGGACTTATCATTTGAATACCTGCAAGAGTGCGGAACAACTGTTTGAATCAGTAGCTTTTCCAATCAGACTTTTTTCTTGTAAGAAATTAAATACCAGTACCAAACAGAAGTTAGCTATCGACAGGTGCTATTGAAGGGTGTAGGCTCACTTACCGTCAAAGCGATATCCCCAGCCATTGATCACAGCAGCCCATCCAGCGAATGTCTCGCTAACTTGTGATGCAGATGGCAATCGCACAGGCCTGATTTTGTCTGTGAACAAACCATCAGCATATCTCCATTACATCCACAGCACCGCCACAAGTCCACGGTTGTGAAAACTAAACAAAAATGTTAGAGATATCTGCTAGAAATTGGTTATAGCATGTTAATTGATTCTTCCGTCGCTTCTTGGTAGAACAACAAAATGATAAATGAAAAACACTATATTACTTATGTTCCTCTGAATCCTGTGGAATATTTGAAATACAATGATTTTCATTTATTGGTTATATTGCTTTTTTCACTAGTGATGACTTAATATTTTTGATACTATTGTGAATGGCCTACAAGTGACCCCTGCTTCGCCCCATGGAAAGACATCCGTGGAGATGTTGATGGAATGGCATGTAGTCGACACACCGAAACGTTACGTAAAAAGTAATAGTTTTTCTCTTGCAGATATTTTAGCTCTTCTGAGAATATCATTGTGAATTCCTCCAAGAATAGTGATGATTGTAAAATGAGTAACAATATTTCTTGCTTTTTTCTTTTAAATTACGTTTAATCGGTCTATACATACAATTTTTTTGGAATAACAACTAGTGATCTTGGTGATCAGTAAACGTGTCGGGGTCCATCGATCAGGCAATGCTACACTTAGATGGAACATCACACGTCGGGTAGAATGTGCCGACTATAGCGTCAGGTTAAAAGAACATGTCTTGTAACCAAAGGAACATAACTTTGTAGCAGTAACTGCTCATTTCACAGGCAGTCTCCGTATGCTAAAACGACTTGGCTAGCCAACACGCTCAAATGAACCAATGGTTCATCACACTGCATCAGACACCCAATGGGAAACGACGCCGAAGTATGTTTCTACATTGGTATGTGAGTTTTGGCTACTCATCTGGTATATTACGGGTGTTAATGATGCTGTGAAAAGTGGAGATTCCCAATCAGAAAAAATTGGGAATTAATGACCCAATATTGTCCTTTTAAATACCGCAGGTAGCGCTTGTTAAGATAATCGTTGCAAATACTTTAGCAAACAACCACTGATATTACGAGCGTAATCCGCAACGAGTTTCGTGAGTCTAGTTCCCGTCATCTGGCTGTCTAAGTTAATTCTACATTAGCAAGCATTCTCAAAAGCACACAAGATCAAAATTATTTGAAGCCCCGTTTTACTTTAGAATTGACAATACTAGATTCTCTTCTCAGCTTGTCCATGTTACCGCCCATCCACCAAAGCGTTTAATTTATGGAAGTTGTCATTTTTAAAAAAAGATGACGACTTCATGTCCAAGTAATTTTGTTTTTATATTTTGACCTCATGAGCTTTTGAAGTGCTTGTTTATATAGAACTAACTTTACGTCTGCCGCTTCACTAAACCGCATTGTCTTCTCTGACTTTTTGATGTGTTTTCCTTTAATCACATTTGTATGTTGTTACGCTCATTGCTCATGTGTAAATCTACACACTGTGCAAATAGTTAAATAGCTTTCTTTGACTTATGGAAACACCTCCTAATCTTTTCACATTAATTAAGCCCGTAGATGCATGGTATTTTTGGTAGGTACTTCTGACCAAATAGCGATTCTGGTAGCTGGAGTCAGAAGTATTTGTTAATACTGTCTTTTAGGCTCTAATGCTGTCACTTCCATAGAATCTTTCATCTTCTAGCACATATTTGTCCATTCCTAACAGAGAAGTCAAATACCAGAATTAATAGATTTAGCTTTAAAAATATTGCAAAATAACGAAATATTATCATAGAAATTTTATCACCATCTTTAGCCCCTTAATGTTCTGACTTCCAAAAACACTGATACATTTATTAGTTTCAACCGAGAAGCCAAATGAAAATTTTCAGAGATTTAGCTTCAAAAGTGCTTTTATAATGAAATATTACCATAAAATCTTTCATCCCCAATTTCACCTCTTTAGGGGTTGAATTTCAAAAAACACTGAAACATGTATTTGTTTAATTTCCAATCGAGAAGCCAAATACAAATTTTCATAGACCTAGTTTTAAAAATGCTTTTACAATGAAGTATTTTTATAATTTTCATCTCTTATTTCACCCTTTAGATGTTGAATTCACAAAAACACTTAAACACCTTTTTTTTCACTGACGCGCCAAAGAACCTGGTATAGGCATGCTCATTCCAGTACAGAGATATGTAGATAGGCAGAGGACAGTGATGCGGTCTGCAACGCCTGTACAAGACAACAATTGTCCGTCGCAGTTGTTAGATTGATTACTGCTGCTACAATGGCAGGTTATCAAGATTTAAGTGATTTTGAACGTGGTATTGCAGTCGGCGCACGAACTGTGGGGCACAGCAAATGGTTCAAATGGCTCTGAGCACTGTGGGACTTAACTGCTGAGGTCACTACTTAAACCTAAGTAACCTAAGGACATCACACACATCCATGCCCGAGGCAGGATTCGAACCTGCGACCGTAGCGGTCGCGCGCTCCAGACTGTAGCGCTTAGAACCGCTCGGCCACTCCTGCCGGGTGGGGCACAGCATCTCCGAGGTAGCGATGAAGTGGGGATTTTGCCGTACAACCATTTCACGAGTGTGCCATGAATATCAGGAGGCCGACATCGTTGGAGCCGGAAAAAGATCTTCCAAGACCAGGACCAACGACGACTGAAGAGAATCGTTCAACGTGACACAAGTGCAATCCTTCCGCAAATTGCTGCAGATTTGAATGCTGGGTCATCAACCTCCTAGATGGGCTTTCAGAGCCGAAGGCGCACTCATGTACCCTTGTTAACTGTACCACACAAAGCTTTACGCCTCGCCTTGGCCCGTCATCACCGACAATGGACTGTTGATGACTGGAACAAGTTGCCTGGTCGGACGAATCTCGTTTCAAATTGTATTGAGCAGATGTACGTTTACGGGTTCAGAGACAACCTCATGAATCCGTAGACCCTGCATGTCAGCGAGGGACTGTTCAAGCTGATGGAGGCTCTGTAATGGTGGGGCGTGTACAATTGGCAGGTGACACGAACGTAAATATCCTGTCTGATTACCTGCATCCATTCATGTCCGTTGTAAATTCCGATGGACTTGGGAATTCCAGGAGAACAATAAGACGCCACACATGCCCAAAATTGCTACAGAGTGGCTCCAGGAACACTCTTCTGAGTTTAAACACCCCGCTTGCCACCAAACTCCCCAGACATGAACATTACGGTGCATATATGGGATGCCTTGCAACGTGCAGTTCATAAGTGTCATCCACCCCCTCGTACTCTTACGGATTTACTGACAGCACTGCAGGATTCATGGTGTCAATTCCCTCCAGCACTGCTAGACATTAGTCGAGTCCATGCCACGTCGTGTTGCGGCACTTCTGCGTGCTCACGGGGGCCCTACACGATGTCAGGCAAGTGTACCAGTTTCTTTGGCTCTTGGGTGAATTTGACTAAGAAGTCAAATAACAATTTTCATAGATGTAGCTTCAAAATGCTGGAGTGGTTCTTTAATAATAATTTATTTAAGAAACCTTTCACGTACTATTTCTGAAAATGCTGGAACACGCATTTTCTTATTTCTGACCGACAAACCTGATACCAGTTTTCGTAGTCCTAGCTTCAAAATTGCCTCAATAGCGACATATTTTCGAAAAACCTTTCACCCCTTGTTTCACCCCCTTTGGGGTGGAATTTTGAAAAATCCCTTTTTATAGGACGTCTACAGTATAAGATCAACACCAGTCTTAAAATTTAAGTTTCTATCCTTAGCGGTTTGCGCTGGGCGATGATGAGTCCGTGAATGTCAGAATATTTCCTTGTACGTAGAAGAGATTAACTGAAACAACTTGCTGAGGGACTCAGACTGTCTAGCGGTTCTAGGCGCGCAGTCCGGAATCGTGCGACTGCTACGGTCGCAGGTTCGAATCCTGCCTCGGGCATGGATGTGTGTGATGTCCTTAGGTTAGTTAGGTTTAAGTAGTTCTAAGTTCTAGGGGACTGATGACCACAGCTGTTAAGTCCCATAGTGCTCAGAGCCATTTGAACCATTTTTTTTGTTAGTGGTTGTGTGATAAAGTGGTTATAACGATAATAAATTAGCGTTTAGCAGTTGCCCAACGCCAAAATTCTGATGTTGGAGCTTCGTCAACTGAGCGAATACGTTGCATCAGCTGATTACGAAAAGCTTACAAACCATGCTGACTTAATCTGTGTCATACTTTTGCACATGGAACGTGGAAGGGTGGAAGGTTGGTGGGTATCGTCCCATTGATGTCGTGGCCATTACAGAAGTGGACAAGCTCGGACTGGCCAAGAACGAGACGGTCTTCCGTGCGCTCATCCTTTCACCGGAGGAGATTTGGAAGAAACCACAGAAAACGTAAATTGGAGAACCAGAATATGATGTGAAGCTTGCTCCTCACAAATGTGTGTCCATTGTCTTTCTCGCGGCATGTCCATGCTCGATGAAATTCTATTTGTGCACATAGAACTGCATTATACCAACTGAACAATGATTTATGCTATATCTATTTTTGTATAGTTGCACGCTCTCGACGAAAAGTGTGTACTGGAAACATTACCGCGCTCGACAACATCGTTGTAAACACGAATAAACATTTTTGAATCCGGTACTCCACTATAAGCAAATTGTGTTATTGATATTACTAAAAATGCTATTTACGAGGACAGAAATTATTCATGCAGGCTTAAACTTGTGATGATTAATTAGGAAATGTCATGACTGTAAACTCATAGGGAAGTTAAGGTGACCATTCCTTTGCCTGTGGATGATCGTTTATGATCGAAACTGCTCAATAAATAAATAAAAACTGTCCATCTCAACAGCTGTGGGAATTTTCGATTTTCTTTAAACATTGTGCTAAGTTGTTTTGTCAATCGCAATTCTACCGTAATTATTAAAATTAAATCACACATTTCAGAAGATATAAAGATAAATTTTTGCATCTTTCATGAAGCGCTGGTTTTACCTGAGTGTAAATGCTTTCATTTGCTACAGTCAGGGCAAAGGGTTTACTTAGGGGGTAAATAGTGTTAAGCTAAAATATTAGTAGAAGTCATTCACAACGTGAAATTAATCAACAAACTGATGTGTTAACTATACACTCGGATCGTAGAAGACAGTCTCAAAATACTGAAAATTTAGAGGTACATTATCAGAGAATCGAACAGTAGCGGATTTTAGGACTTGGTCACACACAAGGAATATATTGCATTCCTATGATTGCAATAGCTGTGTTTCCACTAAAAAATTATAGAGAAAATAATTATTTGTAGTAATCTGTTATGTGAGTATTGTCTTACCTGTAAGCGTAACCATTTCAGAAAGACGCACAACGGCGACGTCAGAGGTGGTGGTACTGCCATCGGACGAATAGTCGGGGTGTACGACGGCATCTGTAGATACCAGCGAGAGCGCGTCCTCAGGATATAAGTCCGATGAGATAGTGCCCAGGTTGATCGCGAATTGCCTCACCCTGCGGACAATATACCTCACCTGAGGAACCACTCTTAAGACAAAACCAGAAATCATTACAGAAGTACCTGGAGCGTTTGTCAAGTGTTTCATAGGATTCCAAAATTTCATCATCTTAGCGAACTCCCTACTTAGACAAACACTGCACGAAAAATATAGCCTGTGAGAGATATCAGATTTTTGTTAACTTGGTTATCACATGAGTGCCATTAATGAGTATAGATCTACTGTTTTGAATTCCTTGTGCAGCGTGTTATTTTTTGCTTGGTCGTTTGGATTCAGACTCTAACAATATATGAAACTGCTTAATATTGATGGCAAGGACTAAGCCTCTGAATTTGTATGTCAAAGAATTCTCGCTCTCTCTTTCTCTCTGGATGTTATGAATGTGTATTAGCTACAGCACAGAAGCCATCGATCTCATTCTGTTTTTATGAAAATGCTGTTCTGAACTCAAAACATTGTAAATCCTCTCCGAAACACGTTCTCTGCCTCTAAACATAATGATAGGTACCGCGGTGTCTCAGGAACGTTAGTTTTACTTATTAATTGGTCGAACAGTTTGTCTACAGTGATCATTTAACCTGTTGCGAAAACCATGATAAATTCACGTAAAAATTTTTGTTGGATGATTTCTTTACGATTTTTGCATAAGGTGTAAACCAACAAGAATGTCTCGAACCGCTTCGTTAAACTTTTGGAAATCAATAAGTTTTAGAAAAATCTATTATCGTTCCTTTGCAGAATTTCTTAGTGGTTGTGCTTGTGACAGCGACAATTCCATGGAGTTCCACCCTTAATAGGTACTTGTTAAAAGAAATGGATACTGGGTGGAACATAATTGAAGATTAGTGACAGGTGACTTACCGTGAGACAGTAATCCTTGAAGCTTGTCGAAGAATGCAGTATGAATATTCAGATATGGAAAGATCTGTCGTTAATGTATTCCACTCAATTCACCCCAAAGCTTACGAACAGCCTCGTCTCAATTGGTGTAAGGAAATCCTCAAAACCAGTCGAACGAGAAAATGCTAAATCTGATTACAACAACTCCGTAGTAGACGAAACTCAGGTGTGGTACATTCGCTGGCAGCCGAAAACTAAGCGGCAATCAATTTGGCCGTTCCAAAATGCACCGAAACCAACAGTGGTTCGTTCACGAAATGATAGCAAGAAAATGATCGCTTTTTTCTCTGGTTAAACTATCTTTGAGCTACCACTGCTTTAGGGCAAGCATGCACAGAAAGCGGTCCGCCATTGTTCTGACGGTCGCCCGACCCTTACAGTTCGTTCTTGTAATGTTTTTAACTCAGTTTTTATTGCCTCTCGAAAAGGAGAGGGCGGGTCCCTGTGGAATTTAGTTCTTTTGAGTCACGCCAGTCTTGCTGGCATTAGGGAAGAGGTGTCCCAACCCGATAACATCCTGTGTCACAACATTTTATTTTTGAACTTGCGCACTTGCGCAACAATACAATCGCGGCAACATGACCTTCACCGGGGCCTGCAGGGAACGACAGTGCTAGGTGTATTCTACAGTACATGCCATGGATCCGAGAGCTCCACTAACCGATTCATTAGTGCTCCGAACTTTTTGCAACGAAGGTAAGGGAGCACAGAAATAGGACTACATAAATATGTACCTTTTTTATTCTTTTTCATTCTTGCGGCCCTTACAGAGTGGTTTGCAGCCCGCGGTATTAGTAAGTCTATATAACCCTGCTTTATAAGGTGGAAGAGCTGTTGATACTAAATAATATACAAAAATTTGTTTCCCACAAGCCATCTTTGGAATCAGTAAAAAACAATAGAAAATTTAGCATAATTCTTCATTACGATATTGGCAGGTGCCACACAGCACGTAAACCGTTAATTATTTGAGGGTAGAAAATGTCAAATTAATGGCTTATTGCCAGTAGACAGCTAATTTCATCACTACAAGGAGCTGTTGAAATCTTCTGAGACGCCTATTTTGAGATTAAACTTTGAACGCATGCGAAAGTATATAAACATTAAAGGCGAATACTTTGACTAACAACAAAATGATCTGTACCAAAATATGTTTTTGTTTTATTATCTTTATGCAAACTTAAAAGATGGCCCTTACTATACCCTTTTTTCCCAATACCGTAGGCCGGCTGTGGTGGCCGAGCGGTTCTAGGTGCTTCAGTCTGGAACCGCGCTACCGCGACGGTCGCAGGTTCGAATCCTACCTCGGGTATGGATGTGTGTGATGTCCTTAGGTTAGTTCGGTTTAAGTATTTCTAAGTTCTAGGGACTGATGAACTCAGCTGTTAAGTCCCATAGTGCTCAGAGCCATTTGAACCACTTGAACCCAATACCGTATACCTGTTTTTCTGAGGGTTTCAAATATTTTGCCCTTCTGGGCCGACAGATCCTAAGGAAATATTTTGACCTTTCTTTTAAGTCTTTCTTAAGTTAACAAGCATAAAGCCAGAACTGCTTCTCTGGTACCTTTAGTTAAACTCTTGGTCATCTAACAGAATCTCTATTTTATTTTCTAACTTCATGTTTTTATTCAGGTTAGTAACATGGCTGCAGGATTGTGCATTATTTCTCACTTTCACCTTTCATTGCTGGCTTTGAGACAGTGTGGATGATATTCTTCTAAAAGTTCGATAGCATGTCTCCAGTGCCATTGATTGTACTCACTAACGTGAATAATCGTTTGATTACCACACACTACAGTGATTTTTAGATAAACGGTGCCTATAATTAAATTACTATGTTCCGAGTGGTGCAGTGTGGGCTGCATACACCGCAGGACGCTGAAACTTCGTAAGTATGTTCATTAATCGGTGCGCTCGCCGAGTACACTGAAAAACTAATAGTTCCACTTTCTGCCACCAAACGAGAATACGGCGCTGTAAACCGTCAGAATGCGGTGTGGATGCAGGAAAAGGGGAGGGACGTCGACAGTTGCTCATAACATATCCAGTGTAATCAGAGCGATATGTCATCGTATGCTATCCTTCAGACAGAAGAGTCCTGATACATCCTTGACAGACACGATCTTGCAGATACCCCCTACAACCAGAAGTTACATGGATATTGCCTAGAGACGATGCGGTCGCTACCAAAGGTTTCTCGAAGCAATTTTTCACCTTACAAGAGACATGTGGTGTGGCCTCATTTTGCATGAAAGTAGTGATGTGGACACAGTTGCGTTCTTGTAAAGCTGGAATCAAGTGTTGCACAAGATGGGTCTTATAATGCGCGGATGTCACTATTCACCTAACAGACCGGCGACGTATCATCTCTTCTCAGTAAATGCAGGAGCTTGTGAAACCACATCACACAGTCAAACAAACTGAGTGCCATTGATGTTCTTGAGCAACATGTGCGAGAGTTCTGTGCATTCACGGCACCGTGCAGAATAAAATGTGTCTCGCCCGCCCAAGGAATATTCGCCATGCGTGCCAAAGAATGAAGGGCGTAGTCAATGCATTGTAAGCTGTCTTGGGGCTTCATCTGGTGCACATTCTGAAACATGTACGGTTATCAGATTAAGATACGCCGTAAAATCGTTTGAAGCATTGGCCAGAGGAGAGACAATTCCTGTGACACAGCTCGAGCATTGACTGCAGAATTTGAGGAACGTGCTACGCCGTTGGCTATAGTTACAGCAACTTCATCAACAACTGCCATGGGTACAGACGCCTCCCTCTCCCTGCTGCTCCACATAATTCACCTGTTTCTTCAAATTTCTTGATTATATTCTTTACATCTTTTATTGACATGAGGCTTCTTAGCAGCTGTATCTGTCGGCGATATTCCCGCAATGCAACGCTGCTATTACTGCCGTTCTGATAAAACAACTTTACCAGCACTGTACGATCTTTTTCTTAGTAGCCATCGAGTTTTCTGCGGAAAATTTCACCCTTCTTAACCCTTGGCACCAACGAAGACTTAAAAACAATAAAATTAAAGAATTTAACTCTTGTCACCTAGTGACAAACAGCATATTGACATCAGAACCGGAAGCATTTCGCGTTCTGACTGCCTACAGCGCCATATTTTCACCCGGTGGTAGAAAGTGGAACTATTATTTTTCTGTGTACTCTGCCAGCACACCAACCGATAAACTTACCTACTATGTTTCAGCGTTTTGCAATGTATACAGCCCACAATGGAGCACTCGGAACACCATCAGTTTAATTATAACGAACTCGTCTTTTGGGAAGAGTGTTATGTGGCCTTCCTGCTTTATTTGATCGCAAGTTTTCAAAGGTTATGTCCCCAGAATCGAGATCCATTTCCTCTCCTATTTCTTACACCCACATTTGTTTCGTTTGACCCAAGGGAGAGCATCACTAAGATGCTGAAAAAAAAACTGAACTGGAAGAACGCTTGAATACAGACGCCAATTATCGCGTGAAAAGCTACTTACAAAGTATCAACAAACAGTATTTAGTCAGCCCCCTACGTGTCGTCCCCTGCGGTGCAGTGAAGACAAGGTTAAGCTAATTACATCACTCAAAGAGGCATTTAAGCAAGAACGCTTCCAGCACTCCATACGCGAATCGAAATGAAAGCTACCTTGATATCTGGTACTATGAGGAGCACCCTCTGTCATGTGTTTCATAGCGTTTTGCAGAATGTATGTACAGACGTAGATTTATCTGTCGCAGTTCTGCAGTTACCCTTTTTACAGATGTCAATTCTTCCTCAGCTGAACTATCAACGGCCGGCCGGTGTCGTCGAGTGGTTCTAGGCGCTACAGTCTGGAACCGCGCCGCGCGACTCCTAGTGGTTCTAGGCGCTACAGTCTGGAACCTCGCCGCGCGACTCCTACGGTCGCAGGTTCGAATCCTGCCTCTGGCATGGATGTGTGTGTGTTGGATGTCCTTAGGTTAGTTCGGTTTAAGTAGTTCTAAGTTCTAGGGGACTGATGACCACAGATGTTAAATCCCATAGTGCTCCGAGCCATTTGAACCATTTTTAAACTATCAACTGTGATATTCAGTACTGCAGTATTTACAGGCTTAGAGAATTGCGAACGCACATCTTCTACTGTCAGTACTTCACTATCCCACTTATTTGAACGTTGACTCTTCCTGACGAATCTTTCAAACTTCAGGATACTCTTCATCATTCATAAATTGTGATATGAATGTGTACCTGTTCCCTGATACACCATAAAATCCAGTATCATATTTTGAAATCAGAAATAGGCGATATTGTGGGCTTTAGATGAACCAAACTACGCACGTTATCCTTTGACTCCGAGTCGCAAATACCACTTTGGGAGAGTCTCTGCAGAACCTGGAACTAAAGTGGAGGAGTCTATGGCAAGCTGATGCTTTCAGGCAGTTGGCTGGCGTAATTGGCAACACACTGCCTGTGAAAGGCAGGGTCTGTGTTTATACACTGGAACGCAACTTCAGCTTCTTTCATATATTCAAAACAGCATATACTGTGCAAGGAATTACGTATATCATTCCCATGACGGCAAAACTATAGAGAAGTTCGGGATTGTACGCCGCTTGCCGACGACTATTCCTTTTATGTGTTGTTTGCAAATTGAACAGAAACAGAGTAAAATGATATTGACTGGCGGAAAAACTGTGACATAATTCTATGGCCTCTAGGATATGCAAAACAAAGATCGATTACAATCACTCAACCTATATCTATGGACTTCTTCATAAAATAGGTTCCTTGTTCATCATAATTCAATTTTTGTCTTATACCAGTTGTTACTGATGTAAAGTAACCGAAACGTTTGGTTGCAACATAAAATTGCTTGAAATTATCCATCTCTTTTCTGTCAGTCCAACTTTACTAACATTTACTGGAACAGAATCACCTCTTATTCGCAGTGACATAATAGTTTTTGTGGCAGGACAGCTTCAACAAACTAAGCCCACAAGGCCTGATATGAGAACACTGCACAACATACTTTTAGACAGTTTCTTTTTTAAAAAAAAGCATTCTTTTGTTAAAAAGCATTCTTAAGCAATTCAGGTATCACTGTTTATCTACGAGGTCAAAATACGTCATAGGTAATTTATTTGATCTAAAACACGACGTTTTACTTTATATTAAATTCAAACGTCGATAAAAATACCATAAGGACTTTTCCTTGGAAGAATCCGGTTTTTAATAAGTTATGTGTGCATCAAACTCAGGCTTTTTACTGCATGGTACACAGTCATTGTAAAAAAGCTTCTAAAGAAACTATTGCTTAATAGTTATAAAGCAGATTGTAGATCTATAGACAGACATACACTGAATGAAGCGCTTTTGGCTGTCAAGAGAGAAATGCGTGAAGGCTTCAAAGACTGCCGTAGCGGAATATTATAGAGAACTCTCTCGCAGAAATTCTGGTCGTGGATGAACGCTCTTAGTCTTTCCGCGAAATGTAAGTTGGCGGCAGTAAAATTGTACTGCAGTCAGCC
Source organism: Schistocerca serialis cubense (assembly GCF_023864345.2). Taxonomy (NCBI): domain Eukaryota; kingdom Metazoa; phylum Arthropoda; class Insecta; order Orthoptera; family Acrididae; genus Schistocerca; species Schistocerca serialis. Next base: position 540,307,986 of record NC_064639.1, read on the forward strand.
TCAAATGCTGGTTCTCTAAATTTCCTCAGTAGCGATTCACGAAAAGAACGCCTACTTCCCTCTAGAGACTCCCACCCGAGTTCCTGAAGCATTTCCGTAACACTCGCGTGATGATCAAACCTACCAGTAACAAACCTAGCAGCCCGCCTCTGAATTGCTTCTATGTCCTCCCTCAATCCGACCTGATAGGGATCCCAAACGCTCGAGCAGTACTCAAGAATAGGTCGTATTAGTGTTTTATAAGCGGTCTCCTTTACAGACGAACCACATCTTCCCAAAATTCTACCAATGAACCGAAGACGACCATCCGCCTTCCCCACAACTGCCATTACATGCTTGTTCCACTTCATATCGCTCTGCAATGTTACGCCCAAATATTTAATCGACGTGTCTGTGTCAAGCGCTACACTACTAATGGAGTATTCAGATATTACAGGTTTCTTTTTCCAATTCATCTGCATTAATTTACATTTATCTATATTTAGAGTTAGCTGCCATTCTTTACACCAATCACAAATCCTGTCCAAGTCATCTTGTACCCACCTACAGTCACTCAACGACGACACCTTCCCGAACACCACAGCTTCATCGGCAAACAGTCGCACATTGCTGTCCACTCTATCCAAAAGATCCTTTATGTAGATAGAAAACAACAGCGGACCTACCACACTTCCCTGGGGCACTCCAGATGATACCCTCACCTCCGATGAACACTCATCATCGACGACAACGTACTGGGTTCTATTACTTAAGAAGTTTTCGAGCCACTCACATACTTTAGAACCAATCCCATACGCTCGTACCTTAGGAGTCTGCAGTGGGGCACCGAGTCAAACGCCTTCCGGAAGTCAAGGAATATGGCATCCGTCTGATACCCTTCATCCATGGTTCGCAAGATATCATGTGAAAAAAGGGCGAGTTGCGTTTCGCAGGAGCGATGCTTTCTAAAGCCGTGCTGATGCATGGACAGCAGCTTCTCTGCCTCAAGGAAATACATTATATTCGAACTGAGAATATGTTCGAGAAATCTGCAACAAACCGATGTTAAGGATATTGGTCTGTAATTTTGAGGATCCGTCCTTCTACCCTTCTTATATACAGGCGTCATCTGCGCTTTTTTCCAGTCGCTCGGGACTTTACGTTGGGCAAGAGATTAGCGAAAAATGCAAGCTAAGTAAGGAGCCAATGCAGTAGAGTACTCTCTGTAAAACCGAATTGGAATCCCATCAGGACCTGGCGATTTATTTATTTTCAACTCATTCAACTACTTCACAACATCAGGGATGTCTATCACTATGTCCTCCATACAGGAATCTCTACGAGACTCAAACGGCGGTATGTTTGTACGATCCTCCTGCGTGAAAGATTTCTCAAATGCTAAATTTAAAATTTCAGCTTTCGGAAGATGAGTGATATACAGGATGTTCCAGGAGAATATTCAGGAATATGACAGGAACGATCACTAGTAGCATAAAAGTCTAGTAAACATCGGGTCTAAAACGTATACCTTAAGAGCTATGAGCAATCCTTTATCTGAGATGCTGTGTAACAAATATCTCCTACTGCAGGCTCTTTGCTTTCCACATTTTGGGAGGAGGTAGTATGGACCAAAACAAGAAAAAATTGACTACTAAACATTGGCTGTGAAGTGCATACCTTAAAAATTATGAGCAGTTCTTCATCTGCGATACTGTGAAACAGATCTCTTCTACTATAAAGTCTTTGCTTTCCGTCTATTGATAGGTAATATGGATCAAAACAAGAAAAACATGACCAGTAAACTCGGCACTAAAGTGCATTCCTTAAGAGCCACGAGGACTTGTTCATCTTCGCTACTTTGAAACACATCTCGTCTACTGAAGAAGTATTCATAGCTCCTAAGCTACGCATTTTAGAGCCCACGATTATTAGAATTTTTTGCTTCTAATGATCTTTTCTGTCGTATCCCTGAATATCGACCATTTCTGCTGGAACGCTCCGTAGATAAACAGCTGAAATTGAACAAATCTCCAGTGTCCGATGGAATCTCTATCAAATTCTATACAGAAATTACGGCTATGGTAGCGATCTTTTAATAGGAATCTACCGTAGGTCCATGGAAAAAAAGTTGAAAAGAGAAAACAGTTGGAAGGAAAAACGGGTCACACTCTCCTAAAGAAGGGAGGAAGAAACGACCCACAAAACTATCGTCCCATGACCCTGACATCTGTTGTACAATCTTGGAACATATGAGCCCAAATGCAATGAGGTATGTCGAACAGGATGTTCTAGTTCATGCCAACCAGCATGGGTTCCAAAAATATCCATAATGTGAAATGCACTCATACTTCTTTCACATAAAATTCTGAAAGCTATGGCTCAGGTTAATCACGTAGACGTAGTATTTGCTCACTTCTGAAAAGGAGGTGATATAGTAGAAGAGGTACACTAACTATCGAAAGTATGATCTTATGGAGCATTAAGCGAACTTCGTGATTGGCTTGAGGATGTTCGCTAGGAAGGGCGCAACATTTCCTCATGTATGGAGAGTCATTCAAAGGCGTAGAACTAACTTCGCTTTTGCCCCAGAGAAATGTTTTGGAATCCTTGTTGTTCGTTGTATATTAATGACCTTGTAGACAATATCAGTAACTACTTCAGACTTTTCACATGAAGTGATTATCTATAATAAAGCACTTTCTGAAAACAGCTGTACGAGTATTCAGTCATATCTTGATATTATTTCAGTGGTGTAAACACTGACAACTTGCTTTAAATGCTCAAAACTGTAGAACTGCACTTCAGAAAACAAAGAAACGTAGTGTGATATGAGTACAATACCAAAAAATCACAACTGGAATCGGTGTCTCATGCAAATACCTAGGTGTGATAATTTGTAGAGCTTTAAACTGGAATGATCGGATAGGCTAAGTCGTAAGTAAAGCAAGTTGCAGGCTAAGATTCGTTGGCAGAATACTAAGGAAATCCATTCAGACTACAAAGAAGATTGCTTACAAAATATTCGTGCGACACGTTTTAGAATATTGCTCAAGTGTGTGGGAGTCGTGCCAGAGGAGATCTCACAGGAGATGTGGAACGCATACAAAGAAGAGCATCACGAATGTTGACTGGTTTGTTTGAACGACGGGAGAGTTTCACGATGGTGCTGAATAACCAGAATTGGCTTGGAGGTAGACGAAAAGCATGCCGGGAAAGCCTACTTATAAAGCTTCAAGAACCAGCTTTAAGAGAAATAATGATAATTAAATTGACACCCTAGCTGAAAACAGTCGTTGATACACATCATTGGGGACATGTTGAAAATGCGTGCTCCGACCGGGACTGGAACGCGGGATCTCCTGCTTACATAGCAGACGCTCTATCCATCTGAGCTGCCGAGGGCACAGAGGATAGTGCGCCTGCAGGGACTTATCCCTTGCACGCTCCCCGTGAGACCCACATCCCCAACATGTTCACACCACTACATTCGTATTGCGCCTAATACGTGTTTTCCCGTCACACTCATTACTCGTGGCAGATTAATGTACCAAGTCCCGTACGAGTTGGGGCATAGCGTGTGCGTTCGCACAAGAAGGTCAAAGGCTAGGTAGCCATATTTTAACTATATATGAAGGTAGTGTCTGTTCCCGAAAGAACAGATACCATTGATGACCATGCAGCTTATCTAGAATGAAATGATAATTAAATCGACACCCTAGCTGCAAACAGGCGTTGATATACAGTTCGAGTCCCGGCCGGGGCACGCATTTTCAACATGTCCCCAGTGATATATGTCAACGACTGTTTGCAGCTAGGGTGTCGATTTAATTGTTATTTCATTCTAGAGAAGCTGCACGGTCATCAGTGGTATCTGTTCTTTTGGGAACAGCTACTACCTTCATATATCGTTTAAGAGAAGTCTCTAGAAAAAAATGGTTCAAATGGCTCAGAGCATTATGGGACTTAACTTCCGAGGTCATCAGTCCCCTAGAACTTAGAACTACTTAAACCTAACGACATCACACACATTCATGCCCGAGGCAGGATTCGAACCTGCGACCGTAGCGGTTGCGCTGTTCCAGCCTGTAGCGCTTATAACCGCTCGGTCATCCCGGCCGTGTCTCTAGAAATGTGCTAGAATTGCTTACGTATGACTCCTGTAGGCATCGCCAGTGCAAGGTTAGGCTAACTACAGCTCGTGCAGAGGCGTTTAAGGAAACATTCTTGTCGCGCATCGTATGTTGAATGGAACGGGAGGAGACACTATCTGCAATGGAAAGTACCCTCTGTCACGCACGTCAAACTACGGATGTAGATATACAGGGTGTTATAAAAAGATACGGCCAAACTTTCAGGAAACATTCCTCACACACAAAGAAAGAAAATATGTTATGTGAACATGTGTCCGGAAACGCTTAATTTCCATGTTAGAGCTCATTTTATTACTTCTCTTCAAATCACATTAATCATGGAATGGAAACACACAGCAACAGAACGTACCAGCGTGACTTCAAACACTTTGTTACAGGAAATGTTCTAAATGTCCTCCGTTAGCGAGGATACATGCATCCACCCTCCGTCGCATGGAATCCCCGATGCGCTGATGCAGCCCTGGAGAATGGCGTATTGTATCACAGCCGTCCACAATATGAGCACGAAGAGTCTCTACATTTGGTACTGGGGTTGCGTGGACAAGAGCTTTCAAATGCCCCCATAAATTAAAGTCAAGAGGATTGAGGTCAGGAGAGCGTAGAGGCCATGGAATTGGTCCGCCTCTATCAATCCATCGGTCACCGAATCTGTTGTTGAGAAGCATACGAACACTTCGACTGAAATGTGCAGGAGCTCCATCATGCATGAACTACATGTTGTGTCGTACTTGTAAAGGCACATGTTCTAGCAGCACAGGTAGAATATCCCGTATGAAATCATGATAACGTGCTCCATTGAGCGTAGGTGGAAGAACATGGGGCCCAATCAAGACACCACCAACAATGCCTGCCCAAACGTTCACAGAAAATCTGTGTTGATGACGTGATTGCACAATTGCGTGCGGATTCTCGTCAGCCCACACGTGTTGATTGTGAAAATTTACAATTTGATCACGTTGGAATGAAGCCTCATCCGTAAAGAGAACATTTGCACTGAAATGAGGATTGATACATTGTTGGATGAACCATTCGCAGAAGTGTACCCGTGGAGGCCAATCAGCTGCTGATAGTGCCTGCACACGCTGTACATGGTACGGAAACAACTGGTTCGCCCGTAGCACTCTCCATACAGTGACGTGGTCAACGTTACCTTGTACAGCAGCAACTTCTCTCACGCTGACATTAGGGTTATCGTCAACTGCACGAAGAATTGCCTCGTCCATTGCAGGTGTCCTCGTCGTTCTATATCTTCCCCAGTCGCGAGTCATAGACTGGAATGTTCCGTGCTCCCTAAGACGCCGATCAATTGCTTCGAACGTCTTCTTGTCGGGACACCTTAGTTCTGGAAATCTGTCTCGATACAAACGTACCGCGCCACGGCTATTGCCCCGTACTAATCCATACATCAAATGGGCATCTGCCAACTCCGCATTTGTAAACATCGCACTGACTTCAAAACCACATTCGTGATGAACACTAACCTGTTGATGCTACGTACTGATGTGCTTGATGATAGTACTGTAGAGCAATGAGTCGCATGTCAACACAAGCACCGAAGTCGACATTACCTTCCTTCAATTGGGCCAACTGGCGGTGAATCGAGGAAGTACAGTACATACTGACGAAACTAAAATGAGCTCTAATATGGAAATTAAGCGTTTCCGGACACATGTCCACATAACATCTTTTCTTTATTTGTGTGTGAGGAATGTTATCTGAAAGTTTGGCGGTACCTTTTTGTAACACCCTGTAGACGTATATAGAGGTGGAGCAACATGCTTTTATTTTGTTTTGAAGATCAACGCTAACACACCAATATGACGCTAAATTTCAGTTCGTTATTGAAACCATTCAGATTACCTTCTATGAAACCGAGGACTTGCAAACCTGGACAAAAGGCTTATAAAAACGCGAGTATGTCTTCCGGAGTTGTGGATTTGAGAGACTGCTGAAGGGGATCCGAACACAGGTAGAGCTCAAGGTGCAGGTGCAGACGTGGTACTGACCCGTCGGCGCAGTGGCCCGCTGTGAGGACGCACTGCTGGGTGATGAGCGAGCCGCCGCAGAAGGCGACGTAGTCGAGCCGCACGGAAGCCATCCACGGGAACTGGCCCTCCTCCGCCTGCTTGCCGTAGATGATGCGCGGCTGCTTCCCCGCCGAATCGGCCTCATCTGCGGTACAGAAAAGTAGCTGTCAGCGCTTCACACCAGTTCCGATCTCACGTTAGGAGGAATTCTCTACCGCAGCTAGTATGTTAGAAAAGTGTTTCACGGCTCACCGTAACGTTTGGAACGAGTCAGATTAGAGGCGCATTATTGTATTTCTTTCTTAAATATGTGGTCATCAAGGCAATTTACAGACGAGCTTTCATGAAGGGTATAACATTTAATTCAGGAAGAGATATAGATAAGAAATTTTGTACATTAAATAAACGACAAGTTCCCACGATACAATGAGCCAGACATTAGGTGCAACCACATCGGAGGAATATCTATGGAAATGAGCGTTTGGCGTCATTGGCTGGGAGGCCCCTTGCGGGGTAGGTCCGGCCGCCTTGGTGCAGGTCTTATTACATTCCACGCCACATTGGGCGACCTGCGCGCCGGATGGGAATGGAATGATGATGAAGACAGCACAACATGTCATTCTCAATGGAGAGAAGTCTTCCGAAGTAAGAGTGATTTCAGGTGTGCCGCAGGGGAGTGTCGTAGGACCGTTGCTATTCACAATATACATAAATGACCTTGTGGATGACATCGGAAGTTCACTGAGGCTTTGTGCGGATGATGCTGTGGTATATCGTGAGGTTGTAACAATGGAAATTGTACTGAAATGCAGGAGGATCTGCAGCCAATTGACGCATGATGCAGGGAATGGCAATTGAATCTCAATGTAGACAAGTGTAATGTGCTGCGAGTATACAGAAAGATAGATCCCTTATCATTTAGCTACAATATAGCAGGTCAGCAACTGGAAGCAGTTAATTCCATAAATTATCTGGGAGTACGCATTAGGATTGATTTAAAATGGAATGATCATATAAAGTTGATCGTCGGTAAAGCAGATGCCAGACTGAGATTCATTGGAAGAATCCTAAGGAAATGCAATCCGGAAACAAAGGAAGTAGGATACAGTACGCTTGTTCGCCCCCTGCTTGAATACTGCTAAGCAGTGTGGGATCCGTACCTGATAGGGTTGATAGAAGATATAGAGAAGATCCAACGGAGAGCAGCGCGCTTCGTTACAGGATCATTTAGTAATCGCGAAAGCGTTACGCAGTATATTGCTCCCTCCTACGTATATCTCGCGAAGAGATCATGAGGATAAAATCAGAGGTATTAGAGCCCACACAGAGGCATACCGACAATCCTTCTTTCCACGAACAATACGAGACTGGTGAAGAAGGTATCCTCCGCCACACACCGTCAGGTGGCTTTCGGAGTATGGATATGGATGTAGGTACCCAGTCCCTGAGCGGAGAAAATCCCCGACCAAGCCGGGAATCGAACCCGGGCCCGTAGGATGGCAATCCGTCACGCTGACCACTCAGCTATCGGGCCGGGCGGGTGATTAGCTATGAAGAGTCCTGACAAACATGTGGTCCCGGAAAAGGTGCAGCAGTCTTACAGTAGATGCAGGGGCGCCGGTCAGCATGAATGAGTAACTGATCTGGCCTGGTAACATTAGCCAACTTAGCCAGCTGTCTTGGTACAGCAAGCGGCTAAAAGAAAGGGAAAACTACAGGCGTTATGTTTCCCGAGCACATGCAACGCCGTTGTAAAAAGTGGGACTGACAGGAATCGCAACTGGCAAAGCAGGAATGGCTGGACGGGAAATACAACACTGTAGAAGCATTCACGACTGTGGGAAAGCCAGATACGATGTGTAGAGAAATTAAACAGACGCTTGGAGAGAAGAGAAGCACATGTATGAATAATGAGAGTTCAGACTGCAACCCATACTAAATAAAGCAGGAAAGGCTGAGAGGTGAGCACGTAGCGGGTCTATATAAAGGAAACAAACTTGAAGATTTATGATAATTCTGGTACCGCGCGCCGCTGAATTTGAATCTGCGCCAGACGTCATGGACGTCGAAGACCCATAGAGGTCTCTGCACCATAGCGCCGTAAGCTGTGGCGGCGCGCGCCTCCTGGCCCGCAATTTGTGAGGGCGCCACAGTGGAACACGTGGTCCCAGCGGTCAATAGCGGCGCCCCCGATAGCATACTTAAGGGCCTGCCTCGCACTCTGCCAGCCCCTGCCCCTCTCCCCCCTTATGAGTCCTCTCCCTCCTTTGGTTCCCCCCCACCTTTTCATTTTTTTCCTCTCCTCCCTCCTTGTTCTCCCCCTCATCCAGGTCCCCCCCCCCCCCCATCTGCCCTTGGCTAGGGAGTGTCATCTTTGTGCCGACATTTTCGTGCAGTGTTTTACCGTGAGTGTTTTACAGTGAGTGTTCCGTGTTGTGTGTCTTTTGGGAAGTGTTGCAAACGGCCATCATACTGTCGCTGGGTGTGATTTCATCTCTTGCGAACAGAAAACAGACTGTCGCCATGTTTTTTTAATTGTGTGTCTACTTTGTTACTTATCTGATTCCTGTGTATTTTATTAACATTGCCAACCCCTTTGCTTTATGTTTTAACTTTCCACAATTTTCCGCCGTTTTACTATTTACGTCACCGTTTTATCGCCTGTTTTTCTTGTTTCTTTTCTTCTTACGTTTTTAAAAAGTCTGTAGGCTGTAGAGCAGCTTACTAAGCTGCTACCAGCCCGCCCCTTCGCCCTTCGGGGGGGGGGGAAATTGAAATTCAATAAAGGAAAAAAAAAAGAAAAAGCTCTGCCAGCGAGTCTAATCTCGCGTACGTCGGTTTACACCTCGCTTCGCGCTAGACTGCTTACTTCCTTGTTCTGTGTACGAGTGGACGTGTTTGTTTCCTGGTGACTCCGTTGTTCGATCGTGTTGTATTCGTTCTGTCCTTCGTTGGTCGTGTCCCTCCTCTCCCGTTGTTGTTCGCGGGCCTCTCCGTGGGTGCCGCCGCGCTTTCCGTCATTGTTACCCTGCGACCGTCCTGGTCGCAGTTACAACAATAATGAATACAGGCCAAAGCAATTTATATTTAGACCAAGGTTCGAGCCTGCGTATCTTGCTCACTATGCAGATGCACTGACCGTTGCACCACTGGCACTGCAACTAAAATCGCTTCGCGGGTTTAACTAGTATGTTTCCCTCCAGTTCACGCCTCAGCCCATCTTGATGGTTCCCTTCTCCACTCTTGAGTTGGAGTTCGTTTTATATACTACGGTAGTCTACAATGCTGTGTTAGCAACACTGCCAGAGTGGTGCAGTACTTAGCGCATCTGCGTGGTGAGCAGAGGATTCGGTTCGTGTCCCAGGCTCGGTACAAATTTTAGTTCATTGCTTTGACTTGTGTTCGTTATCATAATAGAATATTGAGACTTAACATGTCTCTCGAACATAGAATTTCATGTAATTGAACTTGAGGACTATAATACAGAAAGAGTGAAGGAAGTAAATGAAGCTGAGATGGTATATATAATATTCCGAGAAAAATTTGACACGGCTCTGAAAGGCCTAACTTGAAAAAAGTCTCCTGTAGTAGACGCCATTCCTTCAGAATTATAGACAACCTCAGGGGAGCTAGTCATGACAAAACTGATCCGCCTGGTGGGCAATACTTGTGAGACAGGTGAAATACCTTCAGACTTCAGGAACAATGTAATAATTTCAATTATAAAGAAGAGAGGTGCTGACAGGTGTGAATATCAGTTTAAAAAGTCATACTTGCAAAATACTCGAACTATTTACTAACAAATGAATGGTGTAATTGGTAGAAGCATAACTCGGGAAGATCAGTTTGAGTTCCACAGAAATGTAACCCGTGAGGTCATACCACCCTTATGGCTTATCTTTACAACTTGTACCAGACTACAGTTAGAAGAGTCGAACGCCATGAAATGAAAGCAATGACTGAGGAGGGACTAAGACAGTGCTGTAGCCTCTCCCCAATGTTTCTCGATCTGTATATTCAGCAAGCAGTGAAAGAAACCACGGAAAAATTTGGAAAGGGAATTAAAAGTGAGGGGAAGAAATAAGATCTTTGCCATTTGTCTACGACATAATTCTGTCAGACACTTGCAATAACGTTGATTGAAATTGATAGCATCTTGGAAAGAATTTATAGGAACAATATAAACATAATTTTAAAAAAGGGTAATACAGTGTAGTGAAGTTAAATCAAATTATGGTGATAGAATTAGATTAGGAAATAAGAGACCAAAAGTAGTCGAGTTTGCTACTTGTTCAGCAAAATAGCTGGCGGTGGCCGAATCAGAGATGATATAAAACGCAGACTGTCAATATCAAGAAAATGTTTTGTGAAAAAGATAAATTTGTTAACATACAATATAAAATCAAAAGTAATGACTTTTGTTCTTAAGGCATTAGTCTGGAATGTATCCTTGTACGGGACTGAAACGTGGACAGTAAGCACTTCAGACAATAAGAGAGCAGAAGCTTTTTACTGGTGATCCAACAGACAAATCTATGAAATTGAATGTGTAGATCGAATAACTGGCCGGCCGATGTGGCTGAGCGGTTCTAGGTGTTTCAGTCTGGAACCGCGCGACCGCTACGGTCGCAGGTTCGAATCCTGCCTCGGGCATGGATGTGTGTGATATCCTTGGGTTAGTTAGGTTTAAGTAGTTCCAAGTTCTAGGGGACTGATGACCTCAGATGTCGAGTTCCATAGTGCTCAGAGCCATTTGAACCAGACTCAAATCAAGCTCTGTGTTACATAATGAAGTTCCTCATGGCTGTTATTATAAACGTTTTGCTGTGTATGGCGCTATGATCCCATGTTGGCAATAGGCGCCTAGATTGGCCATACTTCCTCCCTGGCTAAGAGTGATTTATCTGACCGAGTGCGGAGATAGGAAAGTGAAAACGAGCAGCACGCGCTATGGTGGTGCATAGTTGCAGCACGAGCAGACTGTGGATGAAAATATATTGCACGTGAAACATTCTTCTTGACAGGAAATCTACATCTACATCTACATTTATACTCCGCAAGCCACCCAACGGTGTGTGGCGGAGGGCACTTTACGTGCCACTGTCATTACCTCCCTTTCCTGTTCCAGTCGCGTATGGTTCGCGGGAAGAACGACTGTCTGAAAGCCTCCGTGCGCGCTCTAATCTCTCTAATTATACATTCGTGATCTCCTCGGGAGGTATAAGTAGGGGGAAGCAATACATTCGATACCTCATCCAGAAACGCACCCTCTCGAAACCTGGCGAGCAAGCTACACCGCGATGCAGAGCGCCTCTCTTGCAGAGTCTGCCACTTGAGTTTGTTAAACATCTCCGTAACGCTATCACGGTTACCAAATAACCTTGTGACGAAACGCGCCGCTCTTCTTTGGATCTTCTCTATCTCCTCCATCAACCCGATCTGGTACGGATCCCACACTGATGAGAAGTATATGTCTAACGAGTGTTTTGTAAGCCACCTCCTTTGTTGATGGACTACATTTTCTAAGGACTCTCCCAATGAATCTCAACCTGGTACCCGCCTTACCAACAATTAATTTTATATGATCATTCCACTTCAAATCGTTCCGCACGCATACTCCCAGATATTTTACAGAAGTAACTGCTACCAGTGTTTGTTCCGCTATCATATAATCATACAATAAAGGATCCTTCTTTCTATGTATTCGCAATACATTACATTTGTCTATGTTAAGGGACAGTTGCCACTCCCTGCACCAAGTGCCTATCCGCTGCAGATCTTCCTGCATTTCGCTACAATTTTCTAATGCTGCAACTTCTCTGTATACTACAGCATCATCCGCGAAAAGCCGCATGGAACTTCCGACACTATCTACTAGGTCATTTATATACACTCCTGGAAATTGAAATAAGAACACCTTGAATTCATTGTCCCAGGAAGGGGAAACTTTATTGACACATTCCTGGGGTCAGGTACATCACATGATCACACTGACAGAACCACAGGCACATAGACACAGGCAACAGAGCATGCACAATGTCGGCACTAGTACAGTGTATATCCACCTTTCGCAGCAATGCAGGCTGCTATTCTCCCATGGAGACGATCGTAGAGATGCTGGATGTAGTCCTGTGGAACGGCTTCCCATGACATTTCCACCTGGCGCCTCAGTTGGACCACCGTTCGTGCTGAACGTGCAGACCGCGTGAGACGACGCTTCATCCAGTCCCAAACATGCTCAATGGGGGACAGATCCGGAGATCTTGCTGGCCAGGGCAGTTGACTTACACCTTCTAGAGCACGTTGGGTGGCACGGGATACATGCGGACGTGCATTGTCCTGTTGGAACAGCAAGTTCCCTTGCCGGTCTAGGAATGGTAGAACGATGGGTTCGATGACGGTTTGGATGTACCGTGCACTATTCAGTGTCCCCTCGACGATCACCAGTGGTGTACGGCCAGTGTAGGAGATCGCTCCCCACACCATGATGCCGGGTGTTGGCCCTGTGTGCCTCGCTCGTATGCAGTCCTGCACGGCGCCAAACACGCATAAGACCATCATTGGCACCAAGGCAGAAGCGACTCTCATCGCTGAAGACGACACGTCTCCATTCGTCCCTCCATTCACGCCTGTCGCGACACCACTGGAGGCGGGCTGCACGATGTTGGGGCGTGAGCGGAAGACGGCCTAACGGTGTCCGGGACCGTAGCCCAGCTTCATGGAGACGGTTGCGAATGGTCCTCGCCGATACCCCAGGAGCAACAGTGTCCCTAATTTGCTGGGAAGTGGCGGTGCGGTCCCCTACGGCACTGCGTAGGATCCTACGGTCTTGGTGTGCATCCGTGCGTCGCTGCGGTCCGGTCCCAGGTCGACGGGCACGTGCACCTTCCGCCGACCACTGGCGACAACATCGATGTACTGTGGAGACCTCACGCCCCACGTGTTGAGCAATTCGGCGGTACGTCCACCCGGCCTCCCGCATGCCCACTATACGCCCTCGCTCAAAGTCCGTCAACTGCACATACGGTTCACGTCCACGCTGTCGCGGCATGCTACCAGTGTTAAAGACTGCGATGGAGCTCCGTATGCCACGGCAAACTGGCGGACACTGACGGCGGCGGTGCACAAATGCTGCGCAGCTAGCGCCATTCGACGGCCAACACCGCGGTTCCTGGTGTGTCCGCTGTGCCGTGCGTGTGATCATTGCTTGTACAGCCCTCTCGCAGTGTCCGGAGCAAGTATGGTGGGTCTGACACACCGGTGTCAATGTGTTCTTTTTTCCATTTCCAGGAGTGTATATTGTGAAAAGCAATGGTCCCATAACACTCCCCTGTGGCACGACAGAGGTTAGTTTATCGTCTGTAGACGTCTCTCCATTGATAACAACATGCTGTGTTCTGTTTGCTAAAAACTCTTCAATCCAGCCACACAGCTGGTCTGATATTCGGTAGGCTCTTACTTTGTTTATCAGGCGACAGTACGGAACCGTATCGAACGCCTTCCGGAAGTCAAGAAAAATTGCATCTACCTGGGAGCCTGTTCTAATATTTTCTGGGACTAATGAACAAATAAAGCGAGTTTGGTCTCACACGATCGCTGTTTCCGGAATCCATGTTGATTCCTACATAGTAGATTCTGGGTTTCCAATCCGACGAGAGGGGTCACGTCGCCAAGATTTCTGTCTTCCGTTAACCTACAGTGCGGCGGTAGTTAACGACTATTTTGTTCTAAACTTCCGCACTGTTATGGAACCATGCAAGATGTAATATTTAACGTAAACAAGTAGGGTCAAAAGCAACAACTGAGTGTCTCTTGGAGGGGGCAACGAGTGGTGGGAGAGACGCGGTAGTGGGTCGTTTGTGAGACAGAAGACGGCAGAATGTTGCCAGACGCGGAGGCTTTACACTATGTGTGGACGAGGTATGGGACCGCTAGCATGCTTTACTGGGCGCGGTCCGGCGAAGTAGGACGGGGCACCTTTGACGCTGTCCTCGTAGGCGAGAAGACCTCATCCAAAATTATGGGCTGATTCAGTGGTAACACCTAGGCTTCATGTATTAGACGGTCGAAAGTAAAGATGGCTGGCATTTGCTGCGCCACATAAAAGGGGGACTGCCATTGTGATACGACCTGTGCAGCTTCAAAGACTTGCTGGAATGGCGTTTTATTAGCTGATCTTAACGCTGCATTGATGGTTCAGAATTCTCTTTACACCATCTACCATGTTTACTGGGAATGTATCATTCATAAAACTTGTCTGAACCAGTGCTGCTTTCATCTCTTCAAATAACTGTAAATTACTGCGTGTGCCCATACACATTTTCTCCCTGAAAATTTAGCGATAAACAATATTAGGGCAGGTAGGGAGCCTGGCATCTCCTCGCTGAGATCAGTGCTGTGAGGACCTCACAAGTAAGAGAAGTTTCCAGCTACCTGTAACTGTGATCAGACAATAGACTTAACTGCCTGAAATACCTTGCAATTGATTCATTCTGTCATTGTTATGGCTTGATACCGGAACATCAACTACTAATTTCTTTCAGTAGTATAATTAATAAGAAACTTTTATGTTTAATATCATTCATTTACATTTTGACTTGGCGTCTTCCATAACGTTGAGGGTCACCGTTCAGCGTTGTTGGCCAAAGCATTGTGTTCAGAGCTCAGGCTAATATGGAATACTGGTATGGATGTGGCAAGTTTTACTTTGCAACGAGGCCGTTACCACAAAATGTGAGAGATAAGGAAGAGTGGAGGTGGTTTGAGAGAGTAAAGTTGGAGGAGGTTTTGCCCCGGCCTGCTGCAATGGAAAGAGAGTTTTTTAAACAGGTTTTACAATCCTAGCGCAGCGGGAACAGCGAGTGTTAGCTGACTACATGGAAGACACTTCAAATAATGTTTGTTTTGAACAAGCAGGTATTACAATACTGAATCTCACTCGACACCGTAACTAAGGCGGATTCCGATAGACGAAAAGTTGTTGTGACCCGTAACAAAGGGCAGTTTTGTGATAACTAGCACTTGTTGTATTACAGGTCACGATTTAAACATTCCTAGTATCAGTGAACGTTATAAAGCGATTTAAAAACATGCAAATCACCTTCGTTTTCTGACAAGTCGGTCAGACAGATTCGCATAAACACTGACGTTAGTTCTGGAATGATGGAACATGTATAATATTCATCCATTATGACGTTTCTGTTAAATAAAAATCTTCTCTGTCGATTGATGGTCTCAGCTAACACAGATCTTTCGAAGCGTACCTTCCCCTGTTCGTCCACGAGATTCAGAGCACAGTAGACAACGATACGTAAGTTGATGCACCGCTCTTTGACCTGAAGGAGGAATTCGATATAATTCCTCTCCTTCGTTTAATGAAAAAAGTACGATCTTATCGAATGTTATACCAGAATTGTAATTGGATTCAGGACTTCCTTGTCGACAGAACTCAGCATGTTCTTCAGGGGATGATTCAAATGGCTCTGAGCAGTATGGGACTTAACTCTGGGGTCTTGAGTCCCCTAGAACTTAGAACTACTGAAACCTAACTAACCCAAGGACATCACACACATCTATGCCCGAGGCAGGATTCGAACCTGCGACCGTAGCGGTCGCGCGGTACCTCCTCTCAAAATATGGAAAGTAAAGTCCTTGGAGTAGAAGAGACCTGTTTCATAGTATGGAATATGAACAAATGCTCATAGCCCTTAAGGTATGCATTTCACATCGCAAATTTCTTCATGTTTTACTGTAGGAAACCTGTCGCTAAACTTGTCAGTATGTCTTTAGGACACCCTGTGTGTGAAATGTCAAGTGAATAAGATCGAAAGATCCGTGAGGCTTTTAAAGGACGATGCTGGTGCCTGTAGGGAAGTTACAAAGTTACAAGACTGGCGAAATGCAGG
The DNA here is from genome assembly GCF_023864345.2 of Schistocerca serialis cubense. Classification (NCBI taxonomy): domain Eukaryota; kingdom Metazoa; phylum Arthropoda; class Insecta; order Orthoptera; family Acrididae; genus Schistocerca; species Schistocerca serialis. The sequence goes on from NC_064639.1 coordinate 540,324,048, forward strand.
AAGACATTCATAGGATCAGTAATTGGTGCAGAGACTGGAATTGATCCCGAACGGGAATAAATCTAACAAATAGAGCATAAGTAGAGGAAATGATAGATTAACGTTCAGTTGCACTATTGTCGATAAAACACCGGAAGTAGTAACAACCGTAACATATCTGGGAATAACAATTCGGATTTGTGTAGTAGTAAGATTAGCACATTTCAGGCCAAGATTGGAGGAATCTAAAGAAGAAGGGGTTTACAAAACGCTCGTTCCACCGATTTTAGAGCATCTGTCCTAAGTAAGGGACCCTCACAGTTTATATTAATAGAAGAGAGAGTAATAAAAGAGAGATCCAAAGAAGAGCGATGCGTTTCGTCACGAGATCGTTTAGTAAGCGCGAGAGCGCAACCAACTCTAATGGCAGACACTACAACAGAGATGTCGTGCATCAGGGAGACAGTTGGTAATGACTTTCCAAGAGCTTTCGTTCCATGAAGAGTATGACCACATATTAGTTTGTCTCAAGTACATTTTGCAAATGACCACTACCAGAAAATCCGCGAAATTGGGGGTGATACGGAAGCTTAATAACAGTGGTTCTTCCCTCGCATCATTCACGAATGGAGCGTGAAATGGTAGTGGCACTAGAAGTACTCTCTGCTGTACACTATAAGGTGGCTTCTGGAGCATAGATTAGATGGAAATGAAGATTTAGTCCCCTGTAGAGAACTGCGTCATCGATGACGAATAGGTTTACACAGCCAGCGATGCTGCTAACTAGAACATTTCTCTACCGTGGACGTGTAGATTTGCTATTGCTTTTCACGGAAACTGTACAAAGGTTCTAGGACAAGCGGCAAAGAGCTGTAACTAACCTTTCTCACTGTGCTGTCTTGGCTGGAGCAGCGCGCCCTTGGGCCTCAGCGCCCTCACGTCGGAGCGCCTCTCCGGCAGCCGTGGCAGGCCGCCAGCTGGCACCGCCTGTACAACACACACAGCCACACACACAAAAATCAGTTGACCGTGTGGCATTAATGGCGCCAGTCCCAGGCTAGTGTTTTTCGGACGCCTCGTGGTGAAAAATTAAGTGTAGTTGCATGAGTAGGACTAATATAATAATGTGTTCATTAATGTTAACACTAATCACGTATACATCTCCTGTAAACTGACTCATTCCACATCATTACAATGCAAGAATCGTTTATATGATCTACACTACTGACCATTAAAATTGCTACAGCAAGAAGAAATGAAGATGACGAACGGATATTCATGGGACAAATATATTATACTAGAATTGACATCTGATTACATTTTCACGCAATTTGGGCGCATAGATCCTGAGAAGTCAGTACCCAGAACAACCACCTCTGGCCGTAATAACGGCCTTTATACGCCTGGGCATTGAGTCAAACACAGCTTGGACGGCGTGTACAGGTACAGCTGCCCATGCAGCTTCAACATGATACCACAGTTCATCAAGAGTAGTGACTGGCGTATTGTGACGAGCCAGTTGCTCGGCCACCATTGACCAGACGTTTTCAGTTGGTGAGAGATCTGCAGAATGTGCTGGCCAGGGCAGCAGTCGAACATTTTCTGTACCCAGAAAGGCCCGTACAGGACCTGAAACATGAGGTCGTGCATTATCCTGTTGAAATGTAGGGTTTCGCAGGGATCGAATGAAGTGTAGAGCCACGGGTCGTAACACATCTGAAATGTAACGTCCACTGTTCAAAGTGCCGTCAATGCGAACAAGAGGCGAACGAGATGTGTAACAAATGGCATCCCATACCATCATGCCGCGTGATACGCCAGTATGGCGATGACGAATACACGCTTCCAATGTGCGTTCACCGCAATGTCGTCAAACACGGATGTTACCTGCATGATGCTGTAAACAGAACCTGGATTCATCCGAAAAAATGGCGTTTTGGCATTCGTGCACCCAGGTTCGTCGTTGAGTACTCCATCGCAGGCGCTCCTGTCTGTGATGCAGCGTCAAGGGTAACCGCAGCCGTGGTCTCCGAGCTGATAGTCCATGCTACTGCAAACGTCGTCAAACTGTTCGTACAGATGGTTGTTGTCTTGCAAACGTCCTCATCTGTTGACTCAGGGATCGAGACGTGGTTGCACGATCCGTTACAGCCATGCGGATGAGATGCCTGTCATCTCGATTGCTAGTGATACGAGGCCGTTGGGATCCAGCACGGCGTTCCGTATTACCCTCCTGAACCCACCGATTCCATATTCTGCTAACAGTCATTGGATCTCGACCAACGCGAGCAGCAATGTCGCGATACGACAAACCGCAATCGCGATAGTTTACAATCCGACCTTTATCAAAGTCGGAAACGTGTTGGTACGTATTTCTCCTCCTTACACGAGGCATCACAACAACGTTTCACCAGGCAACGCCGGTCAACTGCTGTTTGTGTATGAGAAATCGGTTGGATAGTTTCCCCATGTCAGCACGTTGTAGATGTCGCTACCGGCGCCAACCTTGTGTGAATGCTCTGAAAAGCGAATCATTTACATACCACAACATCTTCTTCCTGTCAGTTAAATTTCGCGTCTGTAGCACATCTTCGTGGAGTAGCAATTTTAATGGCCAGTAGTGTATGAAGCACGTAACTATCTAACTTCCCATTTCACGCCACTTCTTCCGTCGATGTACATAAAACGAAAGAAACCAAAGATGAGACGATCGCTGCCTGATATAAAGCAATGTCCCAAAAACGTACGAGGTGAAGTAACAGCTTCCCTTGTAAAGTTTCAACAACTTTAAGTATGATGAAATGGCGTGCAACCTGCCTAATGGAGCTCCTGACAAATTAAGATGCTGAACTAATCTTCCTCACACTTCAAGAGGAGAACAGTTCGGACGTTTTTCACTCAAACGGCTTCAACTTTAGTTGTGGTTATTATATATGATTGCATTAAAAATATGTTTGCAGTCAAAAACCATTTTTACGTTTGATATTATTTTACTCGGCGTCATAATTTCATGCTATTATTGCTTTTCAGTTCCGTCACGTTGTTTTTGATCCAAACTAACATTAATCGTTTGGATTTACTTGTGATTATTCAGCCGCCAAAACGGGAAGTTTTTTCCCTTCTACGCACAATGGTCAGTTTCCACGCAGCTTAAGAAAGTTTTAAGTTTGTCTGTTGAATACAGATGACGGCAATCTGCGTGTATCATGTTTGTGTTGTATCATGATCAGAGAAGGGAGAGGGTGAAACCTGAGCCAATATACAGCCAAGGGGTGAGGAACCCTTTAGCTTTCCTGATACACATTAGAGTACGGGGGAAAAGAACGTTACTTTATGATTCTTAATTCAAAAGAAAAAAGAGAAGGAAGATGACATTAATTTCACAATTTATATATGAGCGTTCGTTAATAATTTTATACATAAGTAATTTACAAATCCTAGAAGTATGTCACATTTAGCTTACTGTAATTACAGAATTACGGTAGGTCTACTATTAGATAGCAAACATTCGCAATAATTGCAATCCACAGAAAGATTTTTAACTTACGCGACTTGTGATCAGAACTACTGTGAAAAAGTTTCTTTACCAGAATTGTTTCCTTGTATTAAAAAAAAAAAAAAAAAAAAGCTCTGAGCACTATGGGACTAACTTCTGAGGTCATCAGCCCCCTAGAACTTAGAACTACTTAAACCTAACTAACCTAAGGACATCACACACATCTATGGCCAAGGCAGGATTCGAACCTGCGACCGTAGCGGTCGCGCGGTTCCAGACTGTAGCGCCTAGAACTGCTCGGTCACTCCGGCCGTCCCTTGTATTTCCATGAATTAATTTCATTACACGTTTCTGAATCTCTAGTTTCGCAGTTGCAACTGAAGTAGCAGTTAGATAACAGACCAGAGCGTCTGACTGATTGGCCGGTTATAAAAACGAGACTCCGGGGGTTGAAGTATAGCATGGGCGGCAACGTCAAGAACGGGATGGACCAATGAGAGAATAGCATCGTGTGGCGTTAGTTTCAGGTTTAAAGTAATCAGTTTTTCATAACTTTACCACAAACTAATTTCATCGATCTTTCTTTAGTTTTCTTTTTTCTTTCATCGATTCCGGGCTAGATGCTCACTGATATTTCCTTTCGGCCGCATGAGGCCTGCTTGTTGCGGGTTGAACTGTCCTGACTTAGGCAACTATTCTCGACTAGCACTAAATGGAACGCTGGGTTTAGCGTTTCCACCTGAAGAGTGGATCACCATCGTACAGTGTAAGATGCCTTCAGTCTATGAGACAGTGAGGAGAGGTTTGGAACTTAATGCAGGACCTTGGCGTGAAACAAAGTCTGGCGATGAGGAACTTTACGACACCACCGCTCCTCTCCTTGCTGGCGACAAAAATTTCTCGGGCAACACGAATTTCGAACCGGATAATTCTGAGTCGATTGCTTCAGCAACGGCTTGCGTCAGCGACCTCGACTGTTGAGGTGGATACTCAACCTTTTATGAACGGTTATTCGTTTCGGACGGAAATGCAATTATTTTCGTCTTCGAGCCCTTGATTATTTACATACTGCATTTCTCTGCTAAATTGTTTTGTTCAGTCCATTGCTCATAGCATTAAGGAATTTCGAAGCAGCCTAATTCTTAATATGTCTCTATTACACATCTACTGCTTCAATATTCTAACTACACAAAATAATATCAATCTACTCTACATATCTACTAATTTGTGACCCGAAATAAGATTCACTCTTCCTTCGGCTTTGTAATGTAGCATCTTGCTTCTTAGCCCAAGGAAGTGATGTGTCAGCGTTCGTCCCAGTCTCTTCAAGTAGATCATATTTTCGTGGGATCTGCCGAAGGTGTGTTCTATAACTATCTGAGTCCTATCGCAGAACCAGAAATTTTTCTGCCCTTCCATTACCGTGAACCATTAATTCAGTTTTCTGTTACCCGTGGTAATTTCAAAGATTTTATGTAGGAAACAAACCTGTGGAAAATGTACATGAATTGAAGTAACACTTATCTAACGGAAATGCTAGTCGCAAACTACCTCAGCTCAACATCATCAAATTGAAATGGTTCAAATGGCTCTGAGCACTATGGGACCTAACATCTGAGGTCATCAGTCCCCTAGAACTTAGAACTACTTAAACCTAATTAACCTAAGGACATCACACACATCCATGCCCCAGACTGAAGCGCCTAGAACCGCTCGGCCACCACGACCGCCCTCAACATCATCAATTGAGATTCAGATAGCCTAGCAATATTGATGTTCGTTGATGCCATACCACTAATATTAACCAGCTATAGCTTCTGTTTAGTTTTACACCTTCAATACACAATAAAAGCCTTGTTTCGTAACCTGACATAAGCTAGGCAGGTCACCGCCTTTAACCACGAAGTGTTAACGTACAGAGGTCTACTTTAGGTCGACGGCCGGAAGCTCAGTATATAGCAAACGTTACGACTGCAAGTGGCGTGATCTCAAAGAAATATGGATGAAAAAAGCCAGAATCATTTTAAACAACACGGCATGCAACGGAGTTCAGAATCATAGTTCAGATCTACAAAGCGAGGTGACAAAAGTATTTGGATATCTCCTAATAACGTGCCAAGTGTAGTGCAGCAACTCGACGTGACATGGATTCAACAAGTCATTGCATGTACGCTGTAGAAATATTGAGCCATGCTGCCTCTACAACCGTCCATAGCTGCGAAAGTGTTGCCGATGCAGGATTTTGTGCACGAAATGACCTGTCTGTTACATCCCATTAACGTTCGATGAGTGGCCAAATCATTAGCTCGAATTGCCCAGATTATTCTTCAATGTCTGGAGCATTACGGGCAACGAGCTCCGGATTTTGATAATCTAACGCGCGAATTGGACAGAATTTGGCACGATATGCTTCAGGAGAACATACGACAACTCTAACAATTAGTGAATCAATCCCGAGCCGAATAACTGTTTGCATTAGGGTCAAAGGTGGACCAATGCGTTATTGATTTGCTCAATTCCTGGAGCTCTCTCTTGAACAAATCATTCAACTTCTCCGAAATTGTAGTGGTTTGTTTGTCTGTAAATATATCAATTTCCGTCCCATTCGGACAATCCCTTCGTGGTGCGTTTTTTTTGCTAGAGTGTATGAAATGAAATATGAGTCTTTTACCATTTCTAGCGGTTTTCACAGTACAACTGTTGGCAAAGACAGAACCTAAGGAAAGAGTGATCATGCTACTAGTCCATAGTTAAGTGTTAAACCTCTAAACTAACTATTGTGCTGGGAAGAAACATCGAACTTGAGAGGAAAATCATACTTTTACTACATGAGAACTTTTGAACGAAATTTTTCTAATATAATGATTGATGTAATATTATCTATACTGTAAATAAATGCGAGAAACCACATGCACCCGATCGCTTGCAGTTAAAATGGGGCTGAGAAGGAAGCGCAAAACAGCAAAGAGTAGAACAGACTACGTGTACTACCATCATATGTGTACGTTTGTTTGAACATTTTTTAGAGAAGTAATAAGCTCTATTAGCGTACAGTGGAATCTGTACTTCTACAGGCGATCTCACCTGGACGGCTGCCACTACGAACATCAGACACACGAGCAGGACTTTCATTTTGGGATGGACACACTGCCCCACACCCGTGGACATATATATGGTCACCCCAAAGCACTTAGGATAGAGGAGCTTGGGAACATGCGTGAAGTGTTTACGAAACTTCAAGTACTGAAGATCAATATCGTATCTACGCCGAAATAGACACGTGTCGGTCAACTGGCCACAGGTGAATCCTGATAAGGCATGATTCTTTTACTCATCAGTGTAGGACATCACGATAATGATCATATAACCTTTGTCAGTAAACAAGTAATATCCCCACCTGTGTACCTACTTCAGAATACTGGGAACACTACATTCCTTGATGTCCATATCAATCGCCATTCATCCCAAAGAGTCTTTCAACTCCATGTCAACAACTTCTTCACCTGACGGAACAAATGGTACTTCACCATCAATCCTATGTAAATCCAGGCAATAACTGTACGAAAAACCACGCATGCATTTTATTTCAGAGAATTATCTAGTAATCTAAAACCACCAATTTCACCGAGTTAGAATACTAAACACTCAGCCTAACACTCGATAAAAAATTAACTTGGAATCCCGCATCCTAATCATTCAAAATAATATCGACTGAAACTACTTACCAGCAAAACGTGGAGACCATCCCCCGGCCTTCATCTACGCATAAAAGACCATAGTTCATCCCATTATTATCTATGTAAATTCTGCGTTGACCGTTGCTCTTTCCATGCTTCCAACTTCCACGAAATCCTTGAACAACAAAGATCTTTACCTGAATAATTTAATTGCTGCACCCTATCGCAACCATTAGTGCGGGCCTTGTGCAGAAGTATCATTACTTGCAGAGTTATTGTGGCGAGTGACAATTAATTTAAGAAACGCTATTGGGAAGCTTAGGCCAACACTTAAAGAGGCAGAATTTTGTTTATTTGTTTAACTTCAGGGACTAAATTGGCGGTAGGTTTTTTGTTTTCATTTGTTTGTGATTCACTACTTTGATTACTGAACATTTAAAACAGCGTTTCCGACTTCTGATTTTGAAGGTCGCCTCTCCCCCCTCCCCCTCCCCCCCAAATGAAAAAGAAAAGCCATCTTAAAACTACCCAACGAGCTTGCTGCAGTGATAACGGTGGTTCCCTTCGGATCACCGAACTTAAGCGCTGTAGGACCTGATTACTGCCGGCCGCGGTGGTCTAGCGGTTCTGGCGCTGCAGTCCGGAACCGCGGGACTGCTACGGTCGCAGGTTCGAATCCTGCCTCGGGCATGGGTGTGTGTGATGTCCTTAGGTTAGTTAGGTTTAATTAGTTCTAAGTTCTAGAGGACTTATGACCTAAGATGTTGAGTCCCATAGTGCTCAGAGCCATTTTTTCCACTTGCTCTGAGCACTATGGGACTCAACTGCTGAGGTCATTAGTCCCCTAGAACTTAGAACTAGTTAAACCTAACTAACCTAAGGAAACCACAAACATCCATGCCCGAGGCAGGATTCGAACCTGCGACCGTAGCGGTCTTGCGGCAGCGCAAGTGGACGGTATAGTTACTGCCCAACTGCTCACCGTTACGTTGCGTATAACTAAACCATGAATAAATATATAACAATTACACCTGTGACATGTTAAATGTTGTTATTACTAATAAGAAGTAAAAAGGAACTACGCTTACCATCTCGGTATCGGTTTAAAGATTTGTTGATTTAAAGCAGTACTATTCTATACTAAGAGGTTTTTTTACGTCTCAAAAAATACACTTAGGTATCTCAATTTGTATGAGTAATTAGATGGAAAACTGAAGCTATTCGCATTACTCTACACCAGTTGCCTTCACTGTACATACACTACTGGCCATTAAAATTGCTACACCACGAAGATGACGTGCTACAGACGCGAAATATAACCGACAGGAAGAAGATGCTGTGATATGCAAATGATTAGCTTTTCAGAGCATTCACACAACGTTGGCGCCGGCGGCTGACATGAGGAAAGTTTCCAACCGATTTCTCGTACACAAACGGCAGTTGACCGCCGTTGCCTGGTGAAACGTTGTTGTGATGCCTCGTGTAAGGAGGAAAAATGCGTACCATCACGTTTCCGACTTCGATAAAGGTCGGATTGTAGCCTATCGCGATTGCGGTTTATCCTATCGCGACGTTGCTGCTCGCGTTGGTCGGGATCCAATGACTGTTAGCAGAATATGGAATCGGTGGTTTCAGGAGGGTAATACGTAACGCCGTGCTGGGTCCCAACGGCCTCGTATCAATAGCAGTCGAGATGACAGGCATCTTATCCGCATGGCTGTAACGGATCGTGCAGCCACGTCTCGATGCCTGAGTCAATAGCTGGGGACGTTTGCAAGACAAAAACCATCCGCACCAACAGTTCGACGACGTTTGCAGCAGCATGGACTGTCAGCTCTGAGACCATGGCTACGGTTACCCTTGACGCTGCATCACAGACAGGAGCGCCTGCTATGGTGTACTCAAAGACGAACCTGGGTGTAACGAATGGGAAAACGTCATTTTTTCGGATGAATCGAGGTTCTGTTTACAGCATCATGATGGTCGCATCAGTGTTTGGCGATATCGCGGTGAACGCACATTGGAAGCGTGTATTCGTCATCGTCATAGTGGCGTATCACCCGGCGTGATGGTATGGGATGTCATTGGTTACACGTCTGGGTCACCTCTTGTTCGCATTGACGGCACTTTGAACAGTGGACGTTACATTTCAGATGTGTTACAATCCGTGGCTCTACCTTTCATTCGATCCCTGCGAAACCCTACATTTCAGCAGGATAATGCAAGACCGCATGTTGCAGGTGCTGTGCGGGCCTTTCTGGACAGAAAATGTTCGACTGCTGCCCTGGCCAGCACATTCTCCAGATCTCTTACCAATTAAAAACTTCTGGTCAATGGTGGCCGAGCAACTGGCTCGTCACAATACGCTAGTCACTACTCTTGATGAACTGTGGTATCGTGTTGAAGCTGCACGGGCAGCTGTACCTGTACACGACATCCAAGCTGTGTTTGACTCAATGCCCAGGCGTATCAAGGCCGTTATTACGGCCAGAGGTGGTTGTTCTGGTTACTGATTTCTCAGGATCTATGCACCCAAATTGGGTGAAAATGTAATCACATGTCAGTTCTAGTATAATATATTTGTCCAATGAATACCCGTTTATCATCAGCATTTCTTCTTGGTGTAGCAATTTTATAGGCCAGTAGTGTATATTCAGGGTGTTCTGAAATTCCCGTTACAAACTTTTTGGACTTATGAGGGGAGTGAGTACACAATACTTTGATTTGGAACCCATGTCCTGAAACGTACCGTTTGCGTTCTACGACGGTTTCAATACAACTGCTCACGGAAAGAGAAAAGTCTCAGAGTTGCTTGTCCTGGTATGCAGTGTGGTAGACAGGGTGATATGGTGTCGTATGCAAAGTTTAATTTACGAGACTCGTGCAGAGACAGACGATGATCTTCTGGGACAAGTTCTGGCCGCTGGCTTAGATAATGAAGAGATACTATGTAGGATGGAGAGTGTGTACCGGAACACGCTACGTAGGTAGAGTATTGTAATGCACCAGTACTGTTCTGTACATACTCTTTTTTGTCTAGGAATAATGTAAACACGTAATGATTAAGCGTTAATAGAAACAAATCTGCTTATGTGATAAATGGATATTTCGTTATGTTTCATGTTGAATTGTTACCTAACAACAACAACAAGCAGAAGTTGATGAGTTAAACATCTGAATTGAAACTGTCCTAGGACAGAAACAGTACGTTTCCGGACGTGAGTTCCTATTTAAAATGTTATGTACTCACATCCTTCTTCAAGTCCTACAAGTCTGTAACGGTAATTTTCGAACATCTCGTGTAAACTGAAGCCGCCTTTTGGAAACGATCTGTTTTAAGTTAATCCCAGGAACTGCTATATGGATTTTGTCCGCTTTTTACTAATACATACACTGACTGATGTGGAAGGTTTGTGTGTATAATTTATAAATATTTCATACTAGTTACCTGAATTACGATGAATTAACTAAGTTATGAAAACGATGTTTTTGCCACCAAGCGACCAGCTGTCAAACTCGAGAGAGCAGAACTGATTCGAGAGGGGGGCAAGCTAGCCTTCACCTCCCAATCATATGGAGATTCGCCAGAAACGAAACTTGGCCCGGATTCCATGTTACAATGCAGCTCTCCTCTCTCCGGTTGGTTAACTGGTTAGGGACAAGTAAGTCACCTAAGTGGCATCCAATTAAGTTTAACCGTTTCAGAACAACTGCATGGCCAAAAAAACATGCGAATCCGAAACCTGTGGTTTTCAGTTCTTTATGCTTAACGTGAAATCTGCTTCAGCATGTGATGCAGCTTTGTTTAGTTTATATGAAGAAAATTTTGCAGCAATGCAGCAGATGACTCAACTTTCAGCTTTCTGCTTTCCTAGAGTCAGACATGCTTGTAAACACGAATCTTTGCGTGGTGGGGTGAAAGATATTTGTTTGGACATTTTCAAATCACACGGAAGAGTTTTAAACGTCTCTACACTGACAGGAAAGTGATTTAGGCCTTTCAAAGATCATAAAGAGGTGGGCACGATCTTCTTGAATGAGATTTACAAATTTCTTGCGAATGATTACACGATATTTCAAAATCCTTCTGTAGTTGGTTGAAGGACGCATTTAGAAATATGACGACAAAATCAGGCTACCAATTTCTACTTCCGTCAGATTAGTGATGCAATTGCATTCTTAATTCACTGCAAATTCTTCGAATAACGGGCAATGAATCACTCAGCTTTGAAGAATCGTAATAAATATGACCAATAACAGAGAGATAACCACCTCATCATCAGGCTGTCGTGCGAGACATACAGTTTGAAATAATCAAGTATTTTAAACCAATAGTTTCCTTGCAATCATTTGAGAACAATCGCGAAAACATGCGAATCCAAAATATATGGTGTTTTATTTTTTATGCTACAAGTAATGTGCACGAAGTAATGGCCGCTATCGACAGGGGATCTCAAGTTGATTCCGTATTTCTAGATTTCCGGAAAGCTTTTGACACCGTTCCTCACAAGCGACTTCTAATCAAGCTGCGGGCCTATGGGGTATCAGTTGTGCGACTGGATTCGGGATTTTCTGTCAGGAAGGTCGCAATTCGTAGTAATAGACGGCAAATCATCGAGTAAAACTGAAGTGATACCAGGTGTTCCCCGGGGAAGCGTCCTGGGACCTCTGCTGTTCCTGATCTGTATAAATGACCTGGGTGACAATCTGAGCAATTCTCTTAGGTTGTTCGCAGATGATGCTGTAATTTACCGTCTAGTAAGGTCATCCGAAGACCAGTATCAGTTGCAAAGCGATTTAGAAAAGATTGCTGTATGGTGTGGCAGGTGGAAGTTGACGCTAAATAACGAAAAGTGTGAGGTGATCCACATGAGTTCCAAAAGAAATCCGTTGGAATTCTATTTCTCGATAAATAGTACAATTCTCAAGGCTGTCAATTCAACTAAGTACCTGGATGTAAGAATTACGAACAACTTCAGTTGGAAAGACATAGATAATATTGTGGGGAAGGCGAGCCAAAGGTTGCGTTTCATCGGCAGGTCACTTAGAAAACGCAAGTCCACTAAAGAGACAGCTTCCACTACACTCGTTTGTCCTCTGTTGGAATATTGCTGCGCGGTGTGGGATCCTTACCAGGTGGGATTGACGGAGGACATCGAAAGGGTGCTAAAAAGGGCAGCTCGTTTTGTATTATCACGTAATAGGGGAGAGAGTGTGGCAGATATGATCGCGAGTTGGGATGGAAGTCATTAAAGGAAACACGTTTTTCGTAGCGGAGAGATCTATTTACAAAATTTCAGTCACCAACTTTCTCTTCCGAATGCGAAAATATTTTGTTGAGCCCAACCTACATAGGTAGGAATGATCACCAAAATAAAATAAGAGAAATCAGAGCTCGAACAGAAAGGTTTAGGTGTTCGTTTTTCCCGCGCACTGTTCGGGAGTGGAATGGTAGGGAGATAGTATGATTGTGGTTCGATGAACCCTCTACCAAGCACTTAAATGTGAATTGCAGAGTAATCATGTAGATGTAGATGTAGAAGTACAAAGTTTTCCGAAAAAACTACTTCAACAACTTTGCTTCGTTTACATATAGTAGGTTCTTTCAGAAGTCCAGCACATGATTCAACTTTCGACTTTCTGTTTTCCTTGAATCAGACCTCGATGTGGACACGACTCTGTGTGTCACGGCAAAGAAGCCTGCCGCGAAGTGCCCATGGCAAAAATTGCGACAGGGTGTCTCAACAATGCATCAAGTGTGTACTAAGCTTCAGAGGAGGGGTGACGTAGAACGAGCTGAAGATGTAGGTTTCTTATTTTTTCTTTTGTTTGTGCTGCCTCAGCCAGCATCCGAAACATATTGAATCTCTGACGCACACATACAACCATGGTTTGCATACAATAGTTTGTTGGTTGTAAACACATTACATAGATCACGATGTGCTCCCATCATTGTTGTGAGATGTAACTCCAAGCTTCAAGTGCCAAGCGTACTACATTCATGCCTCCAGACTATTTTCCTGATATGCGCTGCTTACATCGTGTAAGTTATATTAAAGTAAGGATATTCACTTACTTAATGTTCTCCTTAAAATGGTCCAGTGGATAAGAAAACTGAACACAGATCAATCATGAAAACAGGAAGAAGGCGTATTGAAATGTGAATGAAGAAGCAAAACAGAAACACTGGACGGTCTAAGCTCCAGATATGCAACATCGAGCGAATTGCAGGGATCGTGATACCGTTGTTGTGTGGTCACGGTGTTGAACTGGAAAGCGGGAGATCCATGCTCAAATCACGCTCGTGCCCTTTTCTTTCACAAAATTATGAACTTTCCGTCAGGTCATTGACGTGTCTGTTCTTCTGTGGTCTTAGCAATTGTCATGCTATACACTGATTATGGAGTATGAGTCATGTGGTAAGAATATATAAGTATTACCGTCACAAGGGGAGGAGATGAGATGCCTCATAGACTTTCACTGAAATGAGGACAACAAATAAACTGGTGTGAACTGTGTTACAACAAAGGAATTCAAGAGTCAAAACCAGTGGTGTATTTTGCCTTGGACGCGCCCTGTATAAAAATTTGTCGCGGGGCCCTTTCATCCATCTGTAACGAAGCTCAAATGGAGGGTAAAGATTTTTCACAAAAGTAACAAAAACTCTCAATTTGAATAAAATAAATGTTTATTGGTTAAGTATAGGTTACATAGGTAAGTAATTATTTACAATTATTGCTCCTAGGAGCCAAGTTGGGCAAACAATTCAAATATATATTCTTTTCTCGCCTTTTTTCGACAACCTTATCACACATAGCTGAAGACGATTTTAGTTTTTCGTGATTTTCTGCCTCTAAAGATACCATTGACAAGTGTGGAAGCCGTTCTTGGCTCAGAGAAGTCCTAAGATAGTTTTTAATCAGATTTTATTTCTAAAAACTTCTTTCAGCTGTTGCAGTAAGGATCAAAAATAGGAAACACACTGTTATTACCTCCCGAAAACTGGATGCACGACTACTGAATTTAATCAGTAATAATACAGTGAATTCCTTAAAGGAATGAATTTTCTGAATTTCAGTTTTATAGCACATTTTCAAAGAAATTAATTGTTCATACAGATCAAATGACAAGTCTTTAATGTAGTTAGCAGTCAGTTTTTCCACTTCTTTTTTTATTATTTCATTTTAAAATGATTACAGTTCCTCCGGTTGTAGCACTTCGAACGTATTACTAAGGTCACAGAGGCTTTGAAATATTTGTTTAGTTTGAGAAATTAATATATTGAAGCAACAAAAGTACAAATTCTCTCATCTTCAGACAACTCATCAAAATATGGCTTCTTCATCTTCCGTCTTTTTTGTTTTGTTTTGAAAACTAATTTGCATCATCTTATTCAGCGCAAGCAAAACAAACACATGCACACATATACACCATTTTTCTGTCATATCGTACGACTGCTGTGGTGGAGATTCGACGAATGCAAGTGACGTTTCGTGGAAGCACTTTCTTTGCAGAGTCATTCATATTCGTATGTGGTACATCTTTCTACTACGTTAAAGTAAGCCGGTTCTGATACAGATATTTCATGAGTAACAGAAGACTGACATTTAAAATAAGGTACTTACTAAGCTTACACGATCTTTTTACGTGCCATTGAAGCGTTGAAAAAGCAATAGAAATGCGCCAAGAAAACTTTCCTCATCCATCTAGCAATATTAGAAATTCAACTTAGCGCTCAACAAAGCGATAATAACAGCAATAAAACATACAGGGCGTAACTGATACTGCACAGCAACACAATTAATCACTGCGTAGTTTGACGATTCGAAGCATCACCAAAAGTTCTAAGCATCACGGGCGAGATTCCTTCAGAACTTAAGGGGATCGACCAACTGTGAATGAAACAGTAGAGTAAAGGGCTTAATTTGGGCGGGAACACGCCAGAACGGCGTTTTGGCACCTGCGAGGGGAGACTTCTTTTTCCAACGAGTGGACCAAATCCGCACCGGAGATTGAAAGTAGCACACTTATAAATAACGTAATGTAAAATAGACTTCGCCTCTGCGCAGGCAGCGGTGAACGTAACAGTGATTGAACTATGTGTTACGAAAGAGTGTTAGCGATTTATTTGCAAAAAAAAAAAAAAAAAAAAAAAATTCCACACAAATGTCAATTTGCAATGGTTACAAAACTACAATGCGCGTTGACTGACCTCTCTGTATTTGTGCTCTTCCCATTTGTGATCCTGTGTGAGTTTGGTGTGTATCGAGAGAAATTTTTATTGGTTCATGTTACACTTTTGCAGAGTGTTACTTATGTAAGTATACTGCATAGTGTTTCTGTTCTGTTTCGATATAAAGTGTGCCTTCTTTTTTTTGTAAGCTAGTTTTTCATACTCTCCATTCGTGGCAGATGAATGTTGTAATAAATACTATGTAAGCATATTGACGTATGATGTTTTCCAAGGCGCATCAAGATTAGAAACAAATATTTGTGGCAATCCTAAGACGAAATTAATGGTCTTGGGGAATACCTAACCAGCAAAGTCAACACATCGAATATACCAACATGGAATTCACATCGCTAATTCAGACGTTTTCGTCTAACTTACAATCCATAAATTTGTCTATCTTACTAGAAAAATTCGATTATCGTCCTTAGTTATAACGAATTTTCCATCGGGTCAGTTCTCCAAAAGGAACTATTTTTTACTATTGGAGGTACAGCTCTTATTTTGTTTACATTACGCGTGACAAAGTTCAAATATCTGTAAAACATACATTTATAATCTTTGTTTAAATGCACCGTACACGCCAATAATCACTGTTCCCGACCTACAATATGTTAGAAACGAATAAACAATGGGTAGTTAGCTCTGTAGTTACGTTTAATGGATTAATTTCGGAAAAATTGCTGTGACTTTGGAAGTTTGTGTTCAAATGAAATTTAATTACGCTTGGGACTGAGAAAGAGTTCGTAATTCGCCTTAACCGAAATTCGTATTAAGCGACAAAATTTACTATTAGAACTAATATATTCCTGCCAGAACCAAATTTTTTTCGCGTTACCCATGAATTCGTCTTGAGCGATTTCGCACTAACGAGGTTAATAAGTAATTCCGTGTTATATTGATTAACGTTATTTTATTAAATGTGTACATAATAAAATCTACATTACTGATTTTATTTTTGAACGTCCTTTCCACACCAGATATGTTGGCTGGAAGTGATCTGTTCCTGAAATAAGATCACAGCTATAAACAAATTTAATACATCACCGGCTTGTTAGTTGTGTACAATAAAAACTTTATTTAAGTAATACACTCTTCACGAAGCGCGTAAAATTAAACATCCATGTATATACATCTGATGTGCTAAAACTTGTGTATATAAAATTATGGAATGTATTTTCTTATAAAGGTGCGTAATGCGTGTGTACAAATCTCGCGAACGCGCTGTTCGCGTGTATTTACTTAGTGCAGTTTGTTCGATTAGACGTTAGACTTGATGCAACTTTCCACACATCGCTGCTCTCGAGCGACATGCATCACATGCGCACCCTTAATCTAACCCTATGGTTTTTGACCACAATTCAAATAATATTATGTATGTTGTATATTTCCGCGACGGCGTGTAATGACACTTGCGAGTTCTACGTTACACAGCGTAGAACGCTACATAATGTGACCTAAATTATAAACAAGGAGTATTTTTTCCGTGGAGATAGATAAGTTTTTAGTAACTACCATCGCAAAGTAAATCATTCACAGAATCTGACTGCTGAAAAAAATGAAGGAATTTTGGGCAATTTCTTTATAACTTCCTCCTTCTTCTGTTTATTTCTCATTTTCGTAGCATCAATGGGGTAATCTCTCTATGTTTCATTCATTACTCTCACAATTAAACTTATTAAGGAACAAATACTAGATTTACAACGTTTGAACGTCATGAAACGCGTGCACAAATTGAAATAAAAGCGTGTAGATTCTTCTCATTCAACTTGAAAAGGAGAAATACCGTAATCATTGTTGTCTGCTGACGCGCGCCGCGGGAAATCTGAGACTTTCAGTGTTGTCAACATTTGGCCGCCCGGTTAATTAAGCGTTTAGGGTACTGCCTAAGACTTAAGCGTTCACCTTGCTCAGATTGTGGAAAACAATTTACGAATTTTTGGTAATAAAGTGTCGGGGCCCTATAGCTCGGGGGCCCCGTATCTTTGATAGGGCTGATAACGGTGATAGCTACGGCCCTGGCAAAACTTCCAAAATGGAACACAAAAGTCATAACATGGGGTACATGTGTAGGAGAAATAGGAGTTTCGTATGTCTGGAGGCTCCTTCCTTACACTTCGCTGTTGCATACAGACGTTACTCCAAGACACAGACACAAATTTAAATACAGTGAACAGAAACGTCAATGACCGGTCGGATAGTTCATAATTATTTGGGGGGGGGGGGGGGGGAACGCGTTACGAGCAGATTTGAAAACGGATCTCCCTCCGCAGTCCGACAGCGTGACCACATAACCATGACGCCATCGGTACTCAGATGTGCTCGATGTTGCACATCTTGAGCTTAAACCACTCACTGTTTCGATTTTGCTTCTTTTTTCGCAGTTCAGTACACCTTCTTCCTGTTTTCATGCTGTCTTCAGTTTCTGATGGGCTATCCTCTGTGTAAACATACTATTCAATCTACGAAGTCGAGGCCAGTCGGTAGAAGAGGATAAATACATCATAGGTTTGACATTAAGTGTAAAGAAAAAGGAGTAGGACGGATAAGTCGTGCTGAAGTCTTCATTGAAAGAAATTAGTGGTTTAAGATTGGAAATTCAAAGAGGTAAATGCAACATCTAACCAATACCTGGATCTTTGTACTGGTTATACATTAGCGAGACGCTGAATTGCGTGAGGTTGCATATACGTACATAATCGAAACGAGTGATGGAAAGAGTGGCTTAGGATCGATACCAGCAAGGCTTTTACTCACCATTTATGCACGTAATCGTTGATTATTTACCGCAGTACTCCAGGCAGTAATATATATTGGAGGTATTCACTTGCTGATGTTTCGATCGTGAATTGGCCAGGATTGCTTTGATACATACAGCGCTTCACGTTCACTCAGTGCATGAAGTGGCACTTATATTATTAACATTGTCAGGAGTACTCTTATGTACAGATTGCCTGTACGAGTACCACTCTATGTTCACTTGAAATACATGAGCTATCCGCCACAGTGCACACGGCACTTCACTGGAAAATGGAATTCAGAGTGTTTGCTGAGAAGTCTTGGTAGCTTTGTCAAAATGCAGTCGCAAGCGTAGGGTGTTACTGGATTTGAGGTTTCAGTGCTCCAGTGAGAATACCTGTGGATGAAAAACCAGTTAAGCGTACTTCAGTAATAGCGCTGTTTGGCTGAGAAGCCGAAACGCTTAACAAATATAGGGATTTTCTCCAAACTTGTTAAATCGGGGAATCGATCGTCCACCCTCTTCGAGGGAACAGAGCAGGCCTAGAGAGACCTGGACGCAGAGTGCTATCAGCCATTTCGAGTTTTATAGGCGGACTACATCATTTTAACGCAGGTAGTTCTAACTCTCGAAGCTAAGTGTACAGCGATGTCACCCAAGCTGGCATTGTTAATAAATGGAACTTTTCTACCAGGTCAAGGACCTAGTAGATGGAGGAAGTGCTGTTCGAAGAAATGTACGTGCCGATAGTACCAAGGAAGCACCATAGTCAGATGGTGGTTAAACAGCAATTGTCAGCGTTGTTTATCCGCAGCTCTTTTGCAGGATCTCGGAATTTACCAGAATGCAATCGCAATGCTGCAGCGATACTAGTATTATAATAAATCCCATTAGACAGAAGGCCACGGAAGAGACTTTTAATGATGTTTTTCAATTATTAATTTGTTGTCTGAAAATGCATTCTCCCTTAATTATGAAAGAACACACTATATTTAGTTCTGCACAACAAATAGTCATACCAACAACTGAGGTATCACAGAAACAGGAGTCAGTAGATAAGGTGAAATGCTTCAAATTTTTGTGGGTACATACTGATGAACACTTGAACTGGAAAAAGCATATTACTGAGCTCCTGAAAGAATTAATTTCAGCTACGTTTACTCTTCGTGTATGATAAGTTCGTATCGATATTTTGACAAACAGGTGGCGGTGTCTTGACGTCGGGTGTTGGGGTTTCTTTGACATCCCGCCAGAGGATCTGACTTCAGCATTCGCCAGTATGAAGACCGTTCTAAAAAGCGGCGCGGGGGTGGGACGTGAGCAGTACATTGGACAGGCAGTCTGCTAGGAGCGGCGAGCACGTCGAGATTGCCTAGGATAGTGAACGAATACCAACTTCGAAATTCCCTCGTGGCAGTTACACTGCTGGTTTGGAGCCTTTTCCTGCAGGGAAACCAGGGTTTAATTCTACCACGATAGAACTTCACAGAAGTGCACTTGCTGCGAGAGGGTTATGGTAATCATTGTCATGACACTTTGGAAGTTGATACCATCTGCTGTAGTACATCTTGATGGGACTTTGTCGTGTGAAGGGTGAGTGACATATGACCCGCACGAACCAATGTTGATAGTGCTCGCAAGAGCTTGGCTGCCCTGTCATTTACGTTTCTGCTCCTGTATCAGGTATCAGCCTTTGGGATACAAAGAGCCAGATTTATGTGTTCTTTTTATTTAAGATATTAGAGGGAGTTCCAGTGATAATTTGTGTATGTGATTTAAATCTATCTCTAAACGTTCTAGACGGTGTCTTCCATAAACCACCTTGTGTTGAACTGCATGAGCTGGCTCTTGGTTCAGTAAGTGCTACTCAGCCAAAGGATCCGTGTACTTAGATGCGTACTGGAATGTAGATCTGATAAATCTATTTACACTCTTAAATTTTGGGAAAAGTGCTAAACTGGTCCCTTCTTTTAAATTATATGTAAGTGTTTTAAGACACTATACTACGTGTGGTGATATTGTGCTTTCTTCTGTTTCGAGATTTAAAATCTAATTTCTTATTGTACCTGTGTCTAGTGGGTCGAATTGTTGGGACTTGTGACGAATGTAAGTATGTTCACACCAGCTTCTGAATGAAGCTTTTCAGGATGAGGTCTTAGGGCTCTTCGTCTGTTACTCGCTTGTCTTTCGGTATCGTAAAGAAATTGTATGCTATAATCGACATCATGTTATTCGAACTCTGTCAGTTGTTAAGTTTACTGATTGCTCAGCCGCACCTACAACTATTTGACAGTTTTTTATTGGCTCTTTTAAGTAAAATTTTGATAAATTTTATGGAAACCTTGATGGTTGACGACTATTCATTTGTGCTTTTAAGTAATTTTGATGGATTTACCTTGTTGACACCTTTAAACAAGCTTGACATTTCTTATGTTTAAATTAATTATTGGCACTTAAAGACAATTTCTTAACTACTTTACAAGTGCTGAACTGAATAATTAATTATGCTCAGATTACCAGCGTATGCCTTATGTGAACTGATTAAGTTAAATAAAGTTGTGAAATTTTTCTGCTGAGACTGGGTTCAGTTCCTTACCACTCCTGGATCCCCATATCCTCAAATCATTTGAGATAATTGCTAGTCTTCGAAGCAAATGAATTAATCCCCTGACATATTTTACATATTTCGACTCAATAATGTTTCACGCAAAAGTTTTCTGGGGTGACTCATCTCTTAAGTAGTGATGGCACATAAGCGAGCAGTAAGATTAATATGTGGTTTTTACCTGCAGTCGTTACGTAGCTGACTCCTCAACGTTTGAGGTGTATTAACTGCACCATCTCAATACATGTATTCACTAATGAAATTCATCATAAATAATCCATCACAATTTTAGAAAAGCAGTGATATTCATATCTAAAGTACTAGACGAAAAATGACCTTTATTACCCATTATTAATCACGTGCCCAATAATATAAAATATCTTATAGGTAGCACAGCATGTTTTAAATCTAAATCTAAACTACAATAATTTCTTCTGCACATTGATTCCATGGACGAATTTCTATTCAAAAGCTGGTAGTCTGAAAAAGCTTTGATTTTGAGAGTAATCCCACGAACAAGATTTAAAAATAAGTTCATTGATGTTAACACTAGTCACGTATACTTAAAGTCCGTGCGGAATACCGTGGCTGGTAGATGCGCCGACGGCAGAGGGCGAATGGGGAGAGCAGTAGTGGTGAAGATTACGGGCAGACGCTGTAGGGGAAAAGCAGAGCGCTGGAGGGGAAGTGCCGTTTTAAACTGAAGCCTATGCAGACATTTTTTTGTAAATATTAAATGAGCCCCTCCATGTCCACCCTTGCATGGCGTCACCTCCTCTTTGGCTAGTATCTTAAAAGAATTCCACTGGAAATGCAGCGATTTCCAAAGAAGTGCGATGAGTGGCGAATTTTGAGCAAAACCTACACAATTCTCTTTTCGCCATGTTAAAGTTGGTTTGTTTTGTCGAAACACAGAGGATCTTTGACAGTCTCACCTTGCTAACATGTTGTGCAGAAGCAATTGCGAGAGTATTCTGATACAGTGATTCATTAAATTTACTATGTGAGAAACTGAGGGGAAAGTTAGGTCAGTATCATATGAAAATGCACATCCTCCGTAGAAAATCAACGTCTAATGTCTTCACCTATATTGTTCCAAAACCCATGGCATTTCTAATTTCACCAGCTATCGATGGCCCTTAAAAATTACATTCTTTCATCGAAGACGTCTGTAGTTAATGGAACAACGTGGTAGATAATAAAGTGTTGCATGATAACCGAATGGCGAAATATTCTCCTATTTGCTTGCTATCATTTATCAAAATCTTATTTCCATGTACCAAACGTCTATGGAATAGGAGGAATGTTACGGACATTTTTGTCTGGCTGTGTCACCGGCGATGAGCGATAGCTAATGAGTGTGCTACGTCAGATCAGTTTTCTCGAGACTGGTGACAATAGAGACCTGTCCAAGTATAAAGAAAAAGTCAATATGTTAGCTAAATTTCATTCGCCGCAAGCTATTATGTAATATGCACCGAACGCAAACTCATAGTAACTCCTATTTTGCATTGTAAATTTTTTTCGAAATTCAGGCAGTGTCTTTCTTCAACGTAAATATCACAATAACTATGAGCATTAATGAAATCATGGGCACATCATCATGAATCTGGCATATAAAGCTACAAGTGAAGCAAAAATGAATTTTTTTTAGCTAATAGTTTCTGTAAAATCATACGCGAAAGATTGCAGGGCATACGCGAAGTTTCTGCCGTCGCCAACCGGCCGTAAAACCTCCCCTTCTGAGTAAACGAATGAACTCGCCTAGCGCTTGGGACGAAAATGGTCACTGTGCATCAGACAGTGTATTCTGTGTGGTCTCTGTCTGGTAAACTGACTCGTTCCATACCATTTCGATAAAAGAATGGTTCAAATTACCAATGGAACATGTAACAAACTACCTAACTGAATGAAAAACTGTTTCACTGTTATGGCTGTACAAAGAGTATATCCGAGTCCGCGGATTAGCAGTTCTTCTACTTACATTGATGTACTTACATGATGGAGTCAACAGTATATGTGCAAAGATCTCGACTGCAGGAACTATGGCACGGACATGTTTGCCCCATTGCATGCAACTAAGAAAGAGTAGAATTGTTATGACGAACATAAAAAAAAGGGAATTAAAATGGCTTGTGTTTTCTTGGCTCTGCAACTGCTGACTTTTGAACAAAATTCTATGTGATAGAAAATTTTAACGAGAAATATTGTGAACAGTAATCAAAATGACAGACAAATACTCGTGAAAATCTACCTATGGATGCGACAGACCTTACACCACCTGGTTAATGCCATATTTTTTTGGTTGTAATACTCGTGATACATTACCTGGACAAAGCCAGAACTGCGCTTATGTTGCAGTGGCAAATCGTGTGAAACGGAAATTACCTGAAAATGACCATGACTAAGAGGTTTATTCATGGAACATTGCTTTAGCTAGCACAGCAGAGCCACAGTGACGAAGGTACTTCCCTTTGGGGTTCAAATATTGGTCCCAACTCTACCGCTTTTGCCGCAAACAACTTTGTTCTATATCCTAATTTTGAAAATCTGCTTCATAGAATAAATTTTAAAGTAATGATTAAATGACTGCTTCCATAAACAAATATTTTGAAAGAAAAAGTTGGAACACGGTATACCAAGAGTGTGTAACTCAAAGGGCAGTATGTTGAGAAGTAAGAGTCTTCTCAAATATATTCCTTTTTCATCAGACTTTTCAATTTATCTTTCCACCTCGGTATTTTGATAGTTACGGAACTGAACTACTTTGCACCGATGTTCTTCTTACATTCACGTTGTACTCCGCTTTGACATGCGCATGTGATGGGCTTTTTCCTTTTCTGCAAACATGATCATCTCTTGTGTTCTCTGAACCTGTGAAAAGAAATTTCGGGTGTTATTACCTCACTAATATTGAAGTATCTTCTGTTGTACATCTTCATTTCGTAATATACCTTACGAGAGGTTTTGGAGGATACACCATACACCTCAGTTATCACTCACCCCATTTCCCATACCACTCACGAATAATGTGCAGGAAGAAAGATTGTTGGTATGACTTGTGATGTGGCTAAAACTATTGAGAGCGTAAACCACGATAGTCTCATGTAAACTATTAAGTATTATGAAGTAGTGAATGCGCAAATTCATCGTTTTTATCTCCTTTGTATGACAGAAAACAGTGTATGTGTATAATGTCGACAACACACACAATACACTCGACATTTGAGATACGGTATACCACACGCTTTTTATTTTGGATCCTCTATTGTTTCTAATATATAGATATGATGTTGAACTTAGGTTGACAGAAAAAAGCAAACTTTCTTCTTTTTCAGAAGGTACACGAATAAACTCTAGTACTAACGAACTTATTGGAAAAGCACATAATGATATATTTGAAAACAGGTGGATCAAGACAATCTGACAAGTCCTTTTAAGTTCAGTTCTTCTCCTGAAATTCCATAAATCACGAAAATAGTATACTCTGACAATGAAATGTAAGCAGCTGTTAAACTTTTGGGGCTACTGATAGACCACAACCTTTAATGAGACCATGTAAGCAATAGCCATGTTCTGAAATTTCTCCTGTGTAAGTGGTGTTTTTTAATTGGACAGTCAGAATGTTTCAGTTTAGCATTGTAAGTTAGGGCTTTCATTCTGTCAGTTTAGTAACCGCTAGAAGAGGGAATCTCATCGTACAACTTGATTTCATAGCTTGGCTCTTCATAATAAGTACTGAAGGAATGTGACGTAACGTATTGCAGTATGAGGGATGAATAGGGCTATGCAGGCCGTCGAGGAACCATGATATGGGAGCTCCTGGAACGCTTTCCTGGATGAATACTCTCACTGAGACGAAGGCACTGGACAGTCCATCTACGGATCTGTTATTTCTGCTTACAAGAACCTGTGTTTTCAACGGTCTATTTGGTCACACTATTTGGTTGTTAATAATGAGTGGTATTCAGCTTAGGCAGATCTTAACAAATACAGTGAAAGGTAAATTTTCTAGAAGAAAATGTTTTGAAAAGACAAGTAAACCATTTCACATAATGAAAAAGGCTCCACATAAAGATGGTTATGTTGGCATTAATTTACCTCTTTTGAGCATTCAGGGTACTCTGGGGGGCATCATAATACTAGTGCAAGAAAATAAGAAAGTGAGTTCTAGCTTTAGCTGAACATAGTTTGTGTACGACAAGTCTTTCTGAACAGCAAACTCAGTTTCATTTTCAACTCTAGTGGTGATATGTGATACTAAGATCTGTAACATCTTATTTTCTTTACGAGCATAAAGCTTGAAAACCACTCGTAATCTGGAATATGTGAAACACAGTGTTACTAATTAGGCCTCTACTGTGTATGGTCGATATATCATGCGGTAACTTTGAATACACAGAACAATTTGATGTAACTGACAATAAGAACTTTTATCATAGGCTTTAGACAATGCATATAAGGAACAGATACATGTCATTACGTAACTCTGGCATGTGCAAGAATTATGCTGATTTTGATGTGACGACAAAATGATTCAGACGAAGATCGTTTGGTTTCTAAAGTCATATCTACGCTACCGAAAATAAATTTGATTACAAATTCTAAAAAAAAATTTTTACTCATTTAAAAAAAAAGGAATTTAGTGG
Source organism: Schistocerca serialis cubense (assembly GCF_023864345.2). Classification (NCBI taxonomy): domain Eukaryota; kingdom Metazoa; phylum Arthropoda; class Insecta; order Orthoptera; family Acrididae; genus Schistocerca; species Schistocerca serialis. The sequence goes on from NC_064639.1 coordinate 540,349,424, forward strand.
TAAACAATTAAACTGAGCCATGTGCTAGGCCTTTTTTTCTTACTAGACTTGACAAACGTTCGTTGTGTGAAATTAATCATTACGTCTACTTTTGCTCTGAGTCTCTTTCTCCTTCTTCGTCTATTACAATCAGAGTAGAAGGGAACTTAATGCTTAATCGCGTACCATCTTGTTTGTAAGTACCTATGCTAAAATAAAATTGTGTCTCGGTCATTAAGTCCAGTGTTACGCCCTGTAAAGAGCCATGATTGTTCCTTCCAGTCTTAACACACTGAAATCCACGGAATGAGTCTCGCTGAGAGTATGAAAATTTGTTTCAGGCAAAAAATTTCCTTTCTTACAGTTTCAGGAATGGACCTGCGCCCTTCGAAATAAAACCATCAATGAACGTCGCTGCTTTTATCTTGGATGTGTTTCATTTCTTGAGTCAGACCTCTGGGTAATGTACGCACTCACATGATCATGAGAAGTAATGTTGCACAATATCTATATGATATTAATCAAGATTAGTCCTCTTGATGCCGTCTTGATGCGGTATGAAACGATGGGAGAAACCCCGTATCAGTGTTGGCTATTAAGCCGAGTGGAGACGATTTCTGTTTTTTCCGTTCTACCACTGTATCGTCTGTATGAACGGAGATTAGGATGCGCTATAATAACACTTATAACACTTGTTTCCCACACATAAAACAAAATACCGTTCCCACAAAATGTACTCCACGTTCGCAATAGACATGTTTTTGTGCAACGTCATAAAGATGGAGCAGATTCATCTTCTAAACCAGGCAGTTCACTCATTTTGTGGTAAGAAAATTGTTCTTAAAAATTACTAACCGATTGATACTGTGTGCCGGACTCTGCGTTTCGGGGGTAAATGTTCTGCCGACTGAGCTACCCAAGCACACCTCAAGATCCTTCCTCGCAGATGAAGTACTGTCAGAAGTGAAGCTACGAGTGTAATGAACACAAATAATTGCTCACGTTAGAAATAACAGGCTGTTAATTTCACTGCTGCACTAACCTCAGCACAAAAAATTGACTTCCTTCGTACAAGGAAGCTAACCGTGCTGCACACAACAAACTCTCTCAACAAAACAGTGGACTGAAACCACGTATGCACACTCAGCTAAAAATTAGGAACGGGGACGATATTAGAGCGCCTTACTTTATTTTCGTGCTCTACAACAGCACAGAAGAAACAGAGCACACCAGGCAAAAAAGTAGTAACCCCAAGAAGATAGAACGCTTGTACTGTGTAACACCTTCTCTAGTCTTAACAATCACCTTGACACCTCGAGGAAGAGAATTCAAAAGTTTTTTCTGCGGTGCCATACCCAGCTGAAGCTAATAATTGATAATTAGATCCCACAGAGCTACAAAATTGCGGTGATGTTAATTGCTACGTTTCTGTGATCTAGATCATGTGACTGGGCTGACCAGTATAGATGCGGCAGGATGCTCCAGTGTTTGCACCAGGAATACGTGCGTGCTGTCCTGTGGACACTGCTGTTGTCATGTAAGCAAACTGGAATGTCCACTCAAATATTTAGAAGAAAGGGCTACACTTCGGCACCAACGGTAAAAAAAAGTCACGGTTCATGCTCACAGTAACCTTAATGAGACGGCGGAACTTCTGGTATCTCCAAATTGTCACAGAAACACTTCCAACCAGAACCACCGAAACGTTTGTGTCTGCACCAACACTATACTCTGTCGTCAGAGCTGATACGGAACGCCGCCTGTCCTACTTTGTAGAGCGGACAACCCCACGACCTACACGTTATGGGATAAGCCATAGATTGGCAGCAACTTGTTGCATATTCGTGGTTTCACCGTCCTTCGACTACTTTCCATAGATGCTCATGACTGCACCAAGCGTAACAGTTGGCGATCTTCGCCACGTCCGACATGTTTGTTCCTGTGCACCGGGATACAACCATCAGCCCTTTGTTAAAGTCACCCATGCAAATGGATTTTCCTATTTACAAGCCGTATCATCATTAGAATGGTTCCCCATTCGTCTGTGCTCCATTTGTATACTTTCCTTATTGCCTCGCTTCCTTGAAACAACAGCAAGATGCATTCAGTCCCTTGCTAGGCATTGACCATAATATCTTGTCCCATGACTGTAAGTCTGCACATCTTCAGTGATCCGAACAATACAGAGACTAGCTAGAGGTATGTGGTATGTAGTGTAGCCCGAAGAGTCATGAATTTCCCTCTTGTCATATAGTGCCCCCTGTGGGGGCAGTTTTATATTCTACAGGACATTCGCCTGGCCTTCCATGATAGCTGTCGTGCTATTCGAAGGCAGTATGACAGCTGTGGACTACGTGAGAGTTATTTAGGGCCATCTGCACCCCACCATTCTCGATACCTTCCCCGACGAAGGTGACATCTCCCAGCAAGATAACTGTCCAGACCAGAATCGTGCTCGCCATCTGTGTAGCCACGAACAACAGACTCGTAATTTAAGACGACAGCGTGACCTCGCATAGACATCTCGCGCCCCAATCAGCCGGAAATGTACCAAGGACTTATACAATTCGTGCTACACTGATTCAGTAGTATACTGCGTTCCAAAAGTGGGCCAACATTTTATTGGCTCATCGGTGTATGTGCCATCGTGAGCGAAGGCCTTTGCGAGGTAGCCGATTCCAAATGTCTATTACAAATAGTTTATGTTGCAATATTTTCTCGGAAAATGGTTGAAATGGGCCTGCATTTGCTCTCGGTTTTTGGAACCGATTGTCAGAGAGAAGACGTGATACTCGTCTCTAGCCCTTGTTGGTTAGGGTCTGTTTACAGTCACTATCTTATGCCTTGTTACATGGCTGCTAGTGGAGCACCAACCTTCGGAGACGCGTCCGACATCCCGCGGTGGTACTCCAACAAATGGAGCAACTTCAATTTCTCTTATCATGGGCCCATTCAAATGTGATAGCTCGTCTCTTTCATTCTGTTACGTCTCCATGTCGACCCATCTTACCGCCCTAAAACTCACTGACACATATACTCGATTTCACGTCGTATCTTACGTCAATGATACCACGTGGTATCAGTTCTGTACCTTCTACAGCATTCCAAAGCGACAACTGAGCTCTTCTTGTCGTCGTCGTCATTGTTGTTGTTGTGGTCTTCAGTCCAAAGACCGGTTTGATGCAGCTCTCCGTGTTACTCTGTACTGTGCAAGCCTCTTCATCTCCGAATAACTACTGCAACCTATGTCCTTCTGACTGTGCCTACTGTATTCATCCCTTCGTCTGCCTCTATGATTTTCACCTGCCACACTTCCCTCCAATAGTGAACTGGTAATCTTCTCAAGTCTAAAAATGTGTCCTTCCAACCGATGCCTTCTTAAAGTCAGGTTGTGCCACAAATTTCTTTTCTACCCAGTTCTTTTCAAATGGTTCAAATGGCTCTGAGCACTATGGGACTTAGCATCTGAGGTCATCAGTCCCCTAAAACTTAGAACTACTTAAACCTAACTAACCTAAGGACATCACACACATCCATACCCGATGCAGGATTCGAACCTGCAACCGTAGAGCTCGCGCGATTCCAGACTGAAGCGCCTAGAACCGCTCGGCCACACCGGCAGGCCCCAGTTCTGTTCACTACCTGCTCTTTAGTTACGCGATCTATTCGTCTAATCTTCAGCACTCGTCTGTAGCACCACATTTCAAAATCTTCTATTCGCTTCTTGTCTAAACCGTTCATCGCCCATGCTTCACTTCCGTATATGGCTGCACTTCATACAAATACTTTCACAAAGGACGTCCTGAGACTTAAATCTGTATTAGATGTTAGAAAATTTCTCTTCTTCAGAAACACTTTTCTTTCCATTGCCAGTGTATGTTTTATATCGCCTCTATTTCGGCCCTCAGTTATTTTGCTGCCCAGTTAATAAAACTCTTCTACTACTTTAAGTGTCTCGCTTCCTAATATACTCCCATCAGCATCACCTTATTTAAATCTACTACGTTCCATCATACATGTTTTGCTTTTGTTGACGTTCATTGTACAAGACATTGTATATTCCGTTCAACTGCTCTTCCAAGTCCTTTGCTGTCTCTGACACAATTACAATGTCATCGACAAACCTCAAAACTTTTATTTCTTCTCCCTGAACTTTACTTCCTACACCAGATTTTTCTTTGGTTTCCCTTACTTATTGCTCAATGTACAGATTGAATAACATCAGGGATAGGCTACAGCCCTGTCTCACTCCCTTCTCAACCACTGCTTCCCTTTCATGCCCCTCCGCTCTAATAACTGCCGTCTGGTTTCTGTACAAGTTGTAAATAACCTTTCGCTCCCTGTATTTTGCCCCTGCTACCTTCACAATTTCAAAGAGAGTATTCCAGTCAATATTGTCAAAAGCGTTTATTTTTTGCCCACAAATGATATATACCTATTTGGCCTTTCTTCAACCTATCTCCTAAAATACGACTTAGGATCAGTACTACCTTGCGTGTTCCTACAATTTTCCGTAAACCAAACTGATTTCCTCCGAGACTGGCTTATACCAATTTATCCACACTTCTCTAAAGAATTCATGTTAGTATTTTGCAACTATGACTTATTAAACGGCGAGTTCGGTAATATTCAGACCTGTCAGCACCTGCTTCCATTATGAGTGTATTTCGACTGTTTCATATATCTTAACATCAACTGGAAGTATTTTGTCATGGTTGGCTCCATCAAGGCTGTTCTGATAGAATGACGTCCTTTCCCAGGGCTTTGTTTGGACTTAAGTGTTTCATTGTTCTGTAAAATTTTTCTCGCAAAATAATATCTCCTGTCTCATCTTCATCTACGTCCTCTACCACTTCTATAATATTGCCTTCAAGTTCATCTCCCTTGTATGGACGCCCTATATACTCATTCCACCTTTCAGCTTTCCCTGGAACCAAGATAGATACAAAGCCCACGCCTACCACAGTAGTACAAGTTTATATGCCAACTAGCTCTGCAGATGACAAAGAGATTGATGAATTGTATGATGAGATAAAAGAAATTATTCAGACAGTGAAGGGAGACGAAAATTTAAGTCATTGGTGACTGGAACACGATAGTAGGAGAAGGAAACGTAGTAGGCCAATATGGATTTTAAGGGGGGGGGGGGGAGAAATGAAAGAGGAAGCCGGAAGCCACCTGGTACAATTTTGCACAGAGCATAACTTAATCATAGCTAACACTTGGTTCAAGAATCATGAAAGAAGGTTGTATACACGGAAGAAGCCTGGAGATACTAGAAGGTATTAGATAGATTAAATAATGGTAAGACAGAGATTCAGGAACCAGGTTTTAAATTGTGAGACATTTCCAGGGGCAGATGTGGACTCTGACCACAATCTGGTGGTTATGAACTGTAGATTAAAACTGAAGAAACTGCAAAAAGGTGCGAATTTGGGGAGATGGGTCCTAGATAAACTGAAAGAACCAGAAGTTGTAGAGAGCTTCAGGGAGAGCATTAGGGAGCGATTGACAAGAATGGGGGAGAGAAATACAGTAGAAGAAGAATGGGTAACTTTGAGAGATGAAATAGTGAAGGTAGCAGATGATCAAGTAGGTAAAAAGATGAGGGCTAGTAGAAATCCTTGGGTAACAGAAGAAATATTGAATTTAATTAATGAAAGGAGAAAATACAAAAATGCAGTAATGGAAGAAGGCAAAAAGGAAAACAAACGTCTCAAAAATGAGATCGACAGAAAGTGCAAAATGGCTAAGGAGGGATGGATAGAGGACAAATGTAAGGATTTAGAGGCGCTTATCACTAGGGGTAAGATAGATACTGCCTACAGGAAAATTAAAGAGACCTTCGTAGAAAAGAGAACCACTTGTATGAATATCAAGAGCTGAGAGGGAAAACCAGTTCTAAGCAAAGAAGGGAAAGCAGTAAGGTGGAAGGAGTATATAGAGGGTCTGTACAAGGGCGATGTTCTTGAGGACAATATTATAAAAATGGAAGAGAATGTAGATGAAATAGGAGATATGATACTGCGTGAAGAGTTTGACAGAGCACTGAAAGACCGAGTCGAAACAAGGCCCCAGTAGTAGACAACATTCCATTAGAACTACTGACAACCTTGGGAGAGCGAGGCCTAACAAAACTCTACCATCTAGTGAGCAAGATGTATGAGACAGGCGAAATGCACTCAGACTTCAAGAAGAATATAATAATTCCATTGCAAAACAAAGCAGGTGTTAACAGATGTGAAAATTACCGGACTATGAGTTTAATAAGTCACGACTCCAAAACACTAACGCGAATTCTTTACAGACGAATGGAAAAACTGGTAGAAGCCGACCTCGGGGAAGATCAGTTTGGATTCCGTAGAACTGTTGGAACACGTGAGGCAATACTGACCCTATGACTTATCTTAGAGAATAGATTAAGACAAGGCAAACCTACATTTCTAGCATTTGTAGTCTTAGAGAAAGCTTTTGGCAATTTTAACTGGAATACTCTCAAATCCTGAAGATGTCAGGGGTAAAATACAGGGAGCGAAAGGTTATTTACAATTTGTGTAGAAACCATACGGCAGTTATAAGAGTCGAGGGGTATGAAAGGGAAGCAGTGGTTTAGAAGGGAGTGAGACGGGGTTGTAACCTCTCCCCGATGTTATTCAATCTGTATATTGAGCAAGCAGTAAAGGAAACAAAAGCAAAATTTGGAGTAGGAATTCAAATCCGCCGGCCGGGGTGGCCGAGCGGTTCTAGGCACTGCAGTCTGGAACCGCGTGACCACTACGGTCGCAGGTTCGAATCCTGCCTCGGGCATGGATGTGTGTGATGTCCTTAGGTTAGTTAGGTTTAAGTAGTTCTAAGTTCTAGGGGACTGATGACCTCAGAAGTTAAGTCCCATAGTGCTCAGAGCCATTTGAAACATTTGAAAAAAAAAAAAATGGTTCAAATGGCTCTGAGCACTATGGGACTTAACATCTATGGTCATCAGACCCCTAGAACTTAGAACTACTTAAACCTAACTAACCTAAGGACATCACACAACACGCAGCCATCACGAGGCAGAGAAAATCCCTGGCCCCGCCGGGAATCGAACCCAGGAACCCGGGCGTGGGAAGCGAGAACGCTACCGCACGACCACGAGATGCCGGCTGAAACATTTGAGCCAGTAAAATTCCATGGGGAAGAGATAAAAACTTTGAGGTTTGCCTATGACACTGTAATTGTGTCAGAGACAGCAAAGGACCTGGAAGAGCAGCTGAACGGAATGGACAGTGTCTTGAAAGGAGGTTATAAGATGAACATCAACAAAAACAAAAGGAGGATAACGGAATGTAGTCGTAATAATTCAGGTAATGCTGCGGGAATTGGATTAGGAAATGAGACGTTTAAGCCGGCCGAAGTGGCCGCGCGGTTCTGGCGCTGCAGTCTGGAACCGCGAGACCGCTACGGTCGCAGGTTCGAATCCTGCCTCGGGCATGGATGTGTGTGATGTCCTTAGGTTAGTTAGGTTTAACTAGTTCTAAGTTCTAGGGGACTACTGACCTCAGCAGTTGAGTCCCATAGTGCTCAGAGCCATTTTTTTGAGACGTTTAAAGTAGTAAAGGAGCTTTGCTACTTGGGGAGCAAAATAACTGATGATGGTCGAAGTAGAGAGGATATAAGATGTAGACTGGCAATGGCAAGGAAAGCGTTTCTCAAGAACAGAAATTTGTTAACATCGAGTATAGATTTAAGTCTCAGGAAGTCGTTTCTGAAAGTATGTGTATGGAGTGTAGCCATGTATGGAAGGGAAACGTGGACGATAAATAGTTTAGACAAGAAGGGAATAGAGGCTTTCGAAATGTAGTGCCACAGAAGAATGCTGAAGATTAGATGGGTGGATCACATAACTAATGAAGAGGTATTGAATAGAATTGGAGAGAAGAGAAATTTGTGGCAGAACTTGACCAGAAGAAGGGATCGGTTAGTAGGACATGTTCTGAGGCATCAAGGGATCACCAATTTAGTATTGATAGTCAGCGTGGAGGGGAAAAATCGTAGAGGGAGACCAAGAGATGAATACACTAAACAGATTCAGAAGGATATAGGTTGCAGTAGGTACTGGAAGATGAAGAAGCTTGCACAGGATAGAGTGGCATGGAGAGCTGCATCAAACCAGTCTCAGGACTGAAGCTCACAACAACAACATCTGTGGAACGCTAGTTTTGTTTCTCCTGATGATGACATCTTGCTGAGTAGTCCCCGCCCGGAGATCTAAATGAGGGACTATTTTACCTCTGGAATATTTTTGCCTAAGAGGATGCCGTCATCACATAACCACGCAGTAGAGCTGCCCTCGGGAAAAATTATATCTGTAGGTCTCCTTGGTTTCAGTCGCTCTTATAATGCTACTATTTTGCTCTGTGACTTTGTTGGTAGTAATGGAACTTGTTTCCACAATTCGACAACAGTCTTGAAAAGTCTTATAAAATTTGACAGATACACTTTTTGAAACATTTCTGGAGGGTACAAAAACTCATAGTTTCATCTTTATTTGACCTAAACGGGATCGACAATAGGATCTAGTAGAAATTATACAAACCGTGGAATAAATGCAGTGACAATTTTCGCGCTCAATTTAGTAAATATGACGACACGCTTACACAAACACCAGTTTAAAAAATGTTCATGATCACATCTAATATGATCGTGAAGACGTATTTATATGACTAACAATAATGGAATTTAAAAAATGCGACACAGACACACACACGCATATATGTGATAGTTGTGTAGAAGTGAATATAAGAGATGGATGCATTTTGTACAGAATCGTGAACATTGCTGCTGCATTTCATACATCGTAGTGGCAAAGACGGTTTGGCGGGGGACTTAGTCTCAGTACCTAGGGTCTCTGGAGACGTTTGTATATCAGCCAGGATGATAGTGCAGAATCTGATGGACAATCATTATGAGGTAAAATTAAGTGCGTACTTGTTTCGTTTTTCAGCAGAGAACTATGAAAATAATGTTTACGGTTTTCTGCGGAGCTACAGAACCGAACTGTGAAGCAATCGCTTAATGCTTAGTTTGTTTGTGAGCTGTGTCGGTGGTATGTCGAGGGATGACACACAGTTTTTGTTTATTAAACAAATTTTTGCATGGCATAACAATATAAAATTTCACCAGAGGTCTTATTATTGTTCTACTTTTATCATCATCGACCCAGAAACTCTTGTTACATCAAACATAGAAATATTTACGAACTGCTGACCTGATTTATTCAATTCAAAGGTGTAATGGAATTATGGAATGCTCAGAATGATTAGTTTAAAAATCATGTAAGCGAATCATTTCTGCAGATCATTCTCGTCCGGAATTTTACTCAACTTTTTGCAGTAATAAGCATCTAAAAACTGCTTTTTCCCTTCTTTTTGACTGTGAAACCTCTGTAGTTACTCAGCTGAGGTCCTCTCTTGAAATTCCGCCATGAATATTTAGCTACGAAAGACACGAATATTGAGGATAAAATACTGAGTAACAAACGCTGTGTTCCAGGGAACATCAGCACTGTGTTTCCTGCTGTCGTCAGTCTCCTGGCTGGGGAAAGTGACACGTACGTTGAGACTATGAACTCGTGACCCGGCAGGGCTGCATTTATGACTCACGTTCCCTGTGATTTTCCTAAATAATTGGAGATACAAACTGTAATGTCTCTTTTAAAACTATGAAGAATATCTCCTACGTCAAGTACTGGAAAAATTCGTTATCAAAGACATTGCCATCGAAAAAGAATCTCAGAATTTTCCTAAACTGGTAATGCTTCATGCGGTTAAGTATAAATCTATGTCTTCTTCGACTTTTCGTATACAATGAACAAAACTCTGTGACACTTTAGTCTCAGCTCGAACGATTATATACTTATCATCATTTATTATTTCGTTTGGCCTCTTCAAGAGCACTTAGAGCATACTGTTAACTTTAAACTTATTTTTCAAAAACGTACGTCCTCTTACTATGGTTCTGCTCATACCTTCTTATGTTTCAGGCTTCTTTCTGTTAGTTGTTTGGAAGATTTCTTCCAAGAGCCACTTTTCCCCCTATATGTGATTCGTGTATTTGTCAATGGGTCAAGAGCGACTTCCGTTAGATCATTCTTGATGTCGACAGGCCATCGTACTTTCGGTTTTCAGATCGTGTTAATAATATGTGGAAGATTTTCTCCATTAATCGTGAGTCGCACGTTTCTGGTATGTATCAATACCATTTCAGACATATTTTCTGTACATAAAACAAAATCGTTCCGTCAAAGGATGCAGTTCAAATGAACTTTTCCTCATCGAGAAACCGTCTTGTATGTTGGGCCCGAAAATTTACAGCAATATCTGTCGTTCCATTCTCTATATGATGATGATGATGATGAATGATGGTCAATGAAGTTGTCTCAAGTGCTTATAGTGTTTACAGGAGGAGAACGTCTGGTAGAGGCAAATTTTGTCTTTGATGGAATCATATTCCAGCTGATTAAGTAGGCTTACCATATTCCAGGTGATTGTGTAAGCTTTCCGCAATATTTACATCCGGGTTTTATTGGTCACTCTGTCATTACCATTGTTACTGATGTTTTGACCTAAGGACGTGATGTGTGTAACTCAATAATGTAGCAATGTCTTGTGGAGAGAAATTCCTCTCTGCTTGCTTGGAATCAGCGTGCTGTGTTTCACTGTGAGATACTTGTAGGCCAGTTTTGTCTGCGATTTCATGATCATTCTATAGTAGGTGTCTAGATTCAGTGGTAATCACGGTATTTATTGAAATGTCATTAGCTAAGACAGTCATCTGATGTTGATTCCCCTACTTTTGTTCCCATATTTGTTCCATCAATTTTTTCCATCCATGTTTCAATAAGCCCTCAAGTATCAACTGAAGGGGAGTGGCGTGGTCAGCCGAGTCATAGGATTCTATTACATCTACAATCTTGATCACCGTGCGAATCCTTTACTATAGCGGTAATATGTAAATCAGTTCTTAACAAGATCTGCTTTGTCAAAAGCCTTCCTGATGTTCACCTGTCTTCTATTTCTTCTGTTGCTGTGACACAGTAAGGGCGGCACTTTGTAGGCGCCTGGCTGAAGACAATTGTCTCGGTGGTTGTATTTTTTTCTGAGCTGGTGAATAACACCAGTTTTCCAGTATGCGGGGTTAACTTTGGTCTCCCATGTATTTACAACCATGGTAGACTTTCCGTCTGTAGCTCAGAGGACTTGGGTGGCGTGTGGTTTGGGCTGGGGCTGATGAAGACATGGGCTTGTTTTATAAAAGTATTTATTAGCAACGTAAGTATACTGCCGGAAAAAGAAATTTTACACCCTTTTAGAGGTTTTAAATTCACTCACGATTTATTGTTTCATCAGTGCTTACAGAGCACATGGAATGACTACATTTAAAGATTAGTAGCACAAGTTGTTTCGAGATACCAGATGTCGAACCATGCTGAAACGCCAATATGTAAGTGGTGTAGCATTCACCGGTGGCAATGCAGGCCCAGACTCTGGCATTCAGTCGATCATATAGATGGTGAAGACCGTCCTGCGTTACATTATGCCACGCCTGATGGACCAGTTGGTTGACGAATCGCACGAGTCGCTTCTCATCCCATAGTATCCCGCACATGCTCGACTGGAGACAAGTCAGGAAATCGTGCAGACCCCGGAAGACACTGCATGTCTCGCACAGCACGATGAGTTTTATGGGAAATGCGTGGACGAGCGTTATCCTGTTGGAACAACACATCCACATCCTGTTGCACGAACAGCTAAAGAGCGGGTATAACAAAATTCTTCACCTATTGAGCATTGATTATCGTCCCCTCCGGAAACACCAAAGGTGTACGAGAGCCACAGCTTATCGCACTCCAGACCATAACGTCTGGGGTGCGGCTGACGTGTCTTGGACGAATGCACTCCATGAGAAAGCGCTCAACCCGTCTATGCCGTACACGCAAACGACCATCAGTTGCGTGCAGGCAGAATCTGCGTTCATCGCTGAGGACCACGGCACGCTATTTTACCTTCCAAGTGATCCTTTGACGGCACCAATCGAGCCGTGCACGTCGATCAAGTGGTGTGAGTGGAAGACGGGAGCCGGCCGAAGTGGCCGTGCGGTTAAAGGCGCTGCAGTCTGGAACCGCAAGACCGCTACGGTCGCAGGTTCGAATCCTGCCTCGGGCATGGATGTTTGTGACGTCCTTAGGTTAGTTAGGTTTAACTAGTTCTAAGTTCTAGGGGACTAATGACCTCAGCAGTTGAGTCCCATAGTGCTCAGAGCCATTTGGAAGACGGGCTACAGGTGTGCGTGTCCATAGTCCTACTGTTAATAACCGGTTGGCAACAGTTCCTGTTGACACGCCTGGTCTCACAAGCTCTCTTATCTGCGCTGTGGTAGCTGTACGACCTGCCACTGCTGCCCTTTCAATACGACAATCCTGTTAGGCGTCTGTCCTGCGCGGGTGACAATGTTCACGTGACCACTGATACCAGCATCCAACTTGTGTGGCAGTTCTCCGAAAGCATCATCCCGCCTCTCAGAGGCCCACTATTCAGCCTCTTTCAGACTAGCTGTAGGATGTGCGAGTGCACCTCTGTGGTATCGTTGCCTGCTTGCTTCATACGTTTCCACCACACCGAACCTTCTGGCGAAGACCATTCCCTGTTAAAGGGTAGACGCCTATGACACTGTGGTTTATTTTAGAACGACGTTGAAGTCATTGTCAGTACATGTAGTAACTCCCAGGTGACATATTCCATCATCGGATCAAAATCGACATCGTCTTTCCAGGTGTATTATTTTTTCTTAACAGTGTATTTTCAGACAAACACAGATGCATCAGTAAAATGTTAGAGAGTTAATGATAAAACAGCAATATTCTGCTCAGGGCTAATGCTTTTGTAAAAATGAAGTAAGACAATAATAAAATAATTTGAAAACTTCTCAACTAATACAACACATATATGCAACTCAGTTGTGTTTCAGCTGCAGTAACACACACTTGGGCACCAACCACAAAAAGGAAAGCACGAAATTTACATTCCTAGCCCATTGTATTCTATTGTATTGTATCGAACTGGGGACCTAGAAACGACAGAGAGGGTTCGTCCCCGCCGTAGCGCTCAGTGGTACTCAACCCCACAACAGGCCACAGCAGTCCACTCACCCACCGCCGCCCCACGCCAAACCCAGGGTTATTGTGCGGTTCGGCCCCCAGTGGACCACCCCGGAAACGTCTTACACCAGACGAGTGTAACCCCAATGTTTTTGTGTTAGAGAAATTACGGTGTACGCATACGTGGAGACAGTGTTTGAGCAGCAATCGCCGACATAGTGTAACTGAGGCAGAATAAGGGGAACCAGCACGCATTCGCCGAAGCAGATAGAAAACCGCCATAAAACCATCCACAGACTGGCTGGCACACCGGACCTCGGCACTAATCCGTCGGGCGGATCCATGCCGGGGACTGGCACGTCTTCCCGCCCGGAATGCAGTGCGTTAGAGCGCATGGCTAACCAGCTGGGCTTTCCCCACCCGTAGTACATCAAAATCGGGCAGTCATACAAATAAAATAAAATAAATGAATGAAATCACAACAGGATCTATCTCTACTACCAAGGACCCCTATCAGCAACTTGCTACTGCTAAATAAAATAGAAATCCCAAGGCTACCTAGCCTACATACAACAGCAATATAAAAATCAGAAAACTTACAGCTATGTACAATTGTTGAATATACATTCAGAGTGGCTGCAACAGAATACAGGTCTCTCTTTTTTCTAGTAGTCGTACACGCCATTACTGTGATCAGGCACAATATAAGAAGCACAATCTAGGCTCCCCACAGTCACGGCCACGTAATATCGAAACTTATAAGGAACATTTCCTGTTCAGAATACATGCATCAGCCACTGGCTGCCTTCACTGTACACAAGACCAGCTGTACAATAACAGCGAGTGAGGTGACGCGGTGGTTAGCACACTGGACTCGCATTTGGGAGGACGATGGTTCAAACCCGTGTCCAGCCATCTAGATTTAGGTTTTCCGTAATTTCCCTACAACGCTCCAGGAAAATACCATGATTGTTCCTTTGAAAGAGCATGGCTGATTTCCTTCCCTATCCTTGACACAATCCATCTTGTGCTCCATCTCTTATGACCTCGTTGTCGACAGTACGTTAAACCCAGTCTTCCTTCCTTTTGAAACTTCTTAATTTATTTCTGAAACTGCTGAATGAAATTGAGAGCACGTGAACCTGCTTAAATTGCTGAGTAAAATTAAGCATAGTGTCTCTTTGCTTGTCTTATCATTTCATATCTGACCAACAGAATTATTCCTAATAAATACAGCACAAACGAAATCTGACTGCTCAAATAATTAACACAAAAGAATGGCCCTGCATTAGAAGAAATCCTAACAATAACCTATACATTTCATAAGACACTTACCTCACAAAAAATCTTCATTACACGAACTACCGCTATACAGCAAGCACCAATACAGCAAGCTAAATAAAAGATTCTAACTACTGTAGGCTCTAACTACTAAAAGGCATGTGGTTAGCAAAGGAAAGATTTTGTTGCAGAGTTTCAATGTATTTAGCAAATTTTACCTTAATAATGTGATATCCGGTTCAAAAAATTATATAATCGTCCGTTACATCCAGTTCCAAAAATATTATATAATCATTAACAATCTTACATTCCCATGACGGACACACATCCAGACCGTCCACTCGCGCCGACACTCAAAACTCTAATCTCCCTCACCGCTAACTATTAACTTCCAACCTCCATCACTGCTGGCTATTCACCTCCAACTGCCATCACTGATGGCTATTAACTTCAATCTGCATCACTACTGGCTATTCATCTCTAACTGCGAGTCTGACCAGCCACAGAGTCTCTTACAGAGGCAGCACAGCGCTCTCTGAGTTTTTAATGCAGTCTATCGCGCTGGCAACATATAAACATATAAACAGGCTACTTACACTTCTTCCTTCTGTGCAAGAACCTATCCGACAACTTGTTACCAAACATTGCAAGCCATTAAATCACACTTCTCAGGTTATACTACAACAATAACAAAAACACTGTTCTCCATTTCTGTCTGTGGTCTTCTTTGGTTATTGGGTTAAGACAAGTCTACCCTGTAGGTGGATTATGTCCGTGACAGTTTGGCCACGCCCCATTTTGATCATTGACTGTACAGGCTGCCCAGCTCCTTGGCACATCACGTTCCAGCTGAACTTCCATCTTGTTTGCTGGGCACCAACAAACTCTCTGCCATACCTGAAACAAATTTGCACAGCGTCCCATACCAAGGCCAGCGCCAAACTGTCACTTGTCCGCTGCTAATCACCGTAGCTTCCGGCAGAGGCTAAATTTGTAGTCACTGCATTTCCCCACGCCGCTACAGACACCTCCCGGCCCAACATGGTTCCACTGACAACCTCGGTCATCATCCGAGGCCCGAACATGCCGAAACGCAGCAGCCCCAGCTCTAACCTCCAGGAGACGTTCACAGTTCTAAGTGGTGTAGCTCCCCGGTTTCCATCACGCAGTGCCACCCCAAGTGGAATGGCCCCACTACAGCACAAAATGCCGCCAATTATGCTTTCTGGCCGAACTATGGGCGCCAGAGCTGTGGTGCCGCAGCCATCTGGTGATGTAGGAAGAAAAGCTTACCGCAAAAGCTTACGGCGCACTCTTCTCTCACGAAACTGGCCACCGCTCTCTACCAGCAGATGAAGGAAGACAAGTGATGTGTCGACAGAAGTGCCGACACAGTGTTATTTTGAGGGGGCCGATAGGCACGCTATCTAACGCAGACGGGCGTGAATTCTGGAACAGGATAACTATTGAATGGTAGCAAGAAAAGTACGTAGCTGCTTTATACTTAACTTTAATGACTCCTTGTGATACATCTCTCAGGACTATACAAATGAGACTCGTAAGATACATGCACTGTTACAATTGGCGCCTTGCTAGGTCGTAGCCATGGACTTAGCAGAAGGCTATTCTAACTGACTCTCGGCAAATGAGAGGAAGGCTTCGTCCGTATTGTCGCTAGCAATGTCGTCCGTACAACTGGGGCGAGTGCTCTATCGTATATCGAGACCTGCCTTGTGGTGGCGCTAGGTCTGCGATCACACAGTGGCGACACGCGGGTCCGACATGTACTAAATGGACCGCGGCCGATTTAAGCTACCACCTAGCAAGTGTGGTGTCTGGCGGTGACACCACATTCCTCCCCCGCAAATCGGCGAATGGTCGTGTGATAAGGCTTCCGCCCGCCGTGGGGAGGACCCCATGTTGACGTATGCGATGAGGTGGGGAGCCTAACAACAGGCGAGGCTGTGCCACCCGCACCCGGCCATTCGGTCCGAGGGGATCTAGGAAACGCCTGAAAACCTAGTCCAGGGTGCACGTCAACATGCGGTGTATGCGCCCGTAATGAGACAGGAGGGGCCGAAGGGTCGACCTCCATTGCGTCGGGGTACCCGACGCGCGATGACGTCATGTGGTCCGGAGCGGGCAAAAGATCCATGGCGGAGGACGGCTGGTCACGGGAAGCGATCGGCGGCGCGTGACCCAGGGAGGCGCTTGGCGGCTGCAGCGAAGCGTCGAATGCGGGCGGCGCCGGCGGGAGAACAGGCGGCGGCGGCGGCGGCGGCTGGAAGGCATCGTCGGTAGCACCTGGGGATGAGGCGAGCCAGTAGATGGGTCCCCAGGGCGCTGACCGGACGGCACCGTCGCTGAAAGCAGACGGGGAGTGGCAGAACCCGTGCGACGTCAGAGGCGCAGCTGATTGAGATGCCGACGCACCTCACCAGAGGCCCCCAAAACCAAATACATCGCGCGGCCGAGGCAGCGAAGAATGCGCCCTGCGAGCCAACGCCGTGAACCTCGATAGTTGCGATAAATTACAACGCCGCCTGGAGCAAAAGCAGGAGTCTGCCGCTGCACAGGAACCTGATGCGGCGGATGCAGCAAAGACATCAAGGTGCGATGAGGACGACCGTGGAGCAACTCAGCCGGCGAGCGACCATCTCGGGGCTGAGAGCGATACGAGGACAAAAAGAGCAACAACGCGTCCTCCCGAGAATGCGACTCTTTCAACTTCAACATCTGAGACTTGAAAGTCCGGACCAATCGTTCAGCGGCGACGGTTGGCTGAGGCGAAAACGGCGCGGACGTCAGATGTTGAATACCATTGGCCTGGCAGAATGACTGAAATTCTGCGGACATGAATTGTGGGCCATTGTCGGAAACAATAGTCTGCGGTAGACCTTCAATGCAAAAGATAGCAGACAACGCTTGGATGGTGGCGGAGGACGTCGTGGAAGACATCCGGACAACAAAAGGAAAATTACTGAAGGCATCGACCAGAACCAACCATCGAGCATTCCAGAATGGACCAGCAAAATCAATGTGCAAGCGTTGCCAAGGGGAAGTGGCTTTTGGCCATGCAAAGACTTTCCGCGGCGGTGCGGATTGTTGTTCGGCACACGCCATGCAAGAAGAACACATATTCGTAATCGCAGCATCGATTCCGAACCAAGTACAGTGCTGACGAGCAAGTTGTTTCGTTCGCACTATACCCCATGTCCTTGGTGAAGAAGCCGTAAGACAGAGGACTGTAACGAACGTGGGACCACGACTCGGGACTGATCATTATCAGAACGCAACAACAAAACACCACGTCGAACAAAAAGTCTCTCCCTGTGAGCAAAAAATCTGCGAACCAACGGATCCTCGATCCGAGACTGTGACAAAGGCCATTGCGTAGCAACAAAACGCAAAACAGTAGCAAGGACAGGGTCAGCAGCTGTGGCTGTAGTTACACGACGAAAATCAATCGGAAACGATTCGACCACTTCATCGGTTTCCGAATCAATGAACATGCAAGCAAGTTCCGAAGAATCGAATGCTTTATCCTCAGCAACAGGCAAACGGGACAACGCATCGGCGTTTCCGTGCTTAGCAGTGGACCGATACAAGATATCGTAGCGGTACTGCGAGAGGAAAATAGACCACCGAATGAATTTCTGCGCTGTACGTGGAGGTACAGGCTTGGTCGGATGAAAAAGCGATGTCAAAGGTTTGTGGTCCGTGATGATGGTGAAGTGACGACCATACAAGAAATCATGGAACTTAGTAACACCAAACACGAGAGCCAAAGCTTCTTTCTCTATCTGCGAGTAATTTCTTTGCGCAGACGAGAGCAATTTGGACGCAAAGGCAATAGGGCGATCATGGGAGCCAACTTTGTGCGCAAGCACAGTACCGATCCCGAAATCCGATGCATCTACCATCAACAAAAGGGGTTTCTGGGGATCGAAAGGCGTGAGGCAAGTATTAGAAAGCAACGCCGATTTCAACTGGCGAAAGGGGCGTTCGCATTCCGTCGTCCAGACGAACGGAACACCTTTACGGCGTAAGCGATGAAGCGGAGCTGAAATGGAAGAGGCATTGCGCACATATTTATGATAATAGTTAATTTTACCCAACACACTCTGTAGCTGTTTCACATTCTGCGGCGAAGGCAATTCTTGTATGGTACGGAGGTGCTCTGGACTCGGATGTATGCCTTGGGCATTAATGACATGTCCCAGGTATAGTAAGTCACGAGCAAATAACACACATTTGTCCTTCCTCAAGCGAAGACCATTTTGTCGCAAGACCTGAAATAGTGTTCGTAGGTTCGCAAGATGATCTTCTTCTGTCTGTCCGGAGATCACTATATCGTCCAGATAGTTTGCTGCAGTAGGGACCGACGCACAAATAGTTTGTAAATATTGCTGAAACAATGCAGGGGCGGATGCACACCCGAACGGCAGTCTTTTGAACCTGTACAACCCAAGATGCGTGTTAACCACCAATACGCGCTGGGATTCGTCGTCCACCGGTATTTGCAAGTACGCATCGGCTAGGTCCAACTTTGAAAAATATTTTCCCGGGCACAGTTTAGCAAAAAGATCTTCCGGGCGGGGCAAAGGAAAAGTAGCAGTCACTAGTTGTGGATTCACTGTGGCCTTGAAGTCCACGCAAAGTCTCAATTTTCCGGAAGGTTTTGGCAAAATTACTAAGGGTGAGGCCCAGAGAGAAGCTTGCACACGTTCAATTACACCTTGTGATTCGAGATCGTTTAACGTTCTTGCGACCTCATCACGCAATGCGTGGGGAACATTGCGCGCTCTGAAAAATTTTGGTTGCGCGTTTACTTTCAGTTCCAAATGTGCTTCATAGTTTTTAGCGCAACCTAAGCCCGGTGCAAAAATGTCTGCAAATTCGTCACATAGACGAGAAACACTGTCTGAAGGCACAGTTTGATTCACTGATAGGACCTGATTTACAATAGACATGTTAAACAACTGAAATAAATCTAAACCAAACAAGTTCACTGCAGTAGAAGAACGAAGAACGTAAAATGACACAAGTTTTGTTTGTCCTTTATATGTTGCAAGAAGTGTGCACTGTCCTAACACAGGAATTTTCTGTCCTGAATATGTGGTGAGCTTAACATTTGCGGAACGCAACGGAGGTGTGCCCAGTTGTTTGTACGTGTCGTGATTGAGCAATGAAACTGCAGCTCCGGTATCGAGCTGGAATGGAATAACCTTGCCATTAAAGTCCAAATCTACAAAAAGTTTATTGTCCTGCTGACGACAAGAGCGACAGTTTTGTGGAATTTGAACAGACACTGGTACAGAATCACTTGCTAATTGACGTGATTTCCGGCGACGTCGAAGCACAGTTTTTGTGGGACGAACACAGTCACTGGTAGAAAGAGTGGCACTGGACGAAGCGGAATTAACTACATGAATGTCCATGGGCGAAGGTCCACGATCCTGAGTGTCCTTGGTTCGCTTCCGGCGCGAAGCAAAGGGCCTGGAATGATTGTGATTGTCCGATCTGAGCTTTTTCTGGCAAACACTTTGAACATGTCCTTTCTTATTGCAGAAAAAGCAAATAGCTTGGCGTGACGGGCAATGTTCATGCGAATGTCTAGTAGCACACCGCGGGCATGATTTCACTGCATTTGTGTGCTGGCGCGGCACACGTGGCTGAGAGTGCGGCGGCAGCTGTGTCGAAGTGCGCGAGGCCCGGTTACCGGGCCGCGCAGCGCGTCCAGCGGGCCGGTTAATGTTACACACGGCTGGCGAAGTTTCAAAAGATGCCTGAGCACAGTCAAGTGTGTCTTGTCTATCCAATATGTCTATCACTTGTTGAAGGGAGGGATTTACTAGTTTCAAAATTTGCTCCCGTATGCGAACATCAGAAACGTTCTGTGCAATTGCATCACGCACCATTGTATCTGAATAAGAAAGACCACAGTCACAGTCAAAAGAACACTCCCTAGTAAGTCCTTGCAATGTTGCTACCCACTCCCTATTAGTTTGACCGGCCGTACATTTTGTACGAAGAAACGTATACCGTTTTGCAACCACATTAACTGTTTCTTTGAAATAGGAACCTAAAGCAGACAAAATTTCCCCGTAGGACAGAGTTGCTACGTCGCGTCGGGGAAACAATTTCACTATCACACGGTAGGTGGACACACCAACACAAGAAAGCAAAAATGGCTGCCGCTCATTTCCTTGAATTCTGTAGGTGGCTAGATGGAAGGCGAACTGTCGGGACCATTCGGTCCACGACTCGTGCGCCGGGTCGTAGTTCCTAAAAGGCGGTGCAACTGCGAGTTGTGGCTGTGGTAGCGGTGAAGCGGCGGCTGCCGCATCGGTTTGAATGGCACGTTGACCCTGGACGAGCTGTCCAAGGGCATCCAATAACGCCTGCGTCTGCTGAGTCTGCAAGCGATTAAATTCGGACAGTACATCTGGCGAAGCCATGACACAAGTAAATGTAAGCAATCAGAAAGAACACTTTAAATCGTCGCCAAATGATGTGTCGACAGAAGTGCCGACACAGTGTTATTTTGAGGGGGCCGATAGGCACGCTATCTAACGCAGATGGGCGTGAATTCTGGAACAGGATAACTATTGAATGGTAGCAAGAAAAGTATGTAGCTGCTTTATACTTAACTTTAATGACTCCTTGTGATACATCTCTCAGGACTATACAAATGAGACTCGTAAGATACATGCACTGTTACAATTGGCGCCTTGCTAGGTCGTAGCCATGGACTTAGCAGAAGGCTATTCTAACTGACTCTCGGCAAATGAGAGGAAGGCTTCTTCCGTATTGTCGCTAGCAATGTCGTCCGTACAACTGGGGCGAGTGCTCTATCGTATATCGAGACCTGCCTTGTGGTGGCGCTAGGTCTGCGATCACACAGTGGCGACACGCGGGTCCGACATGTACTAAATGGACCGTGGCCGATTTAAGCTACCACCTAGCAAGTGTGGTGTCTGGCGGTGACACCACAACAAGTACTGAAAATCTTACAGTGAACAAAATCACAACAAACACGACAAGCCATGGGAGTGAAATGCCACAGAAACACACACTTAAAAGACATAGACAATATGATGACAAAAAACAAACTAAGACTGATTTCCAAGTCGAGGAGAGCGGCCTAGCAATACCCGTGCCACCTCCAACTGATAAAAGAAATTTCCACCCATTCAAGAGTCAAACAGCGTTCCATAACAAGATACAAATGCATCATATTATGCTGCAGGGATGACCAGGCAATAAATCACTATTTACAACCTCCACCCACACTAACCTATTCTGTACCTTACTCAGATAAACATATTTCACATAGCAAACCATGTCCGCGTCCCTTAGCGTACGGCGTTAAGCGTCGTTGAATAGCTAGCGCGCCGCCAAGAAGTAAACATAGAACATGCCATCCGAGCTATCATAGTAGCAAGTGTGAAGGGCAACGATTTCAATGTATTTGTAACGTAAAGGTAAAGGAGAAGGCGAGTTGACGTTTTATGATCTTTGTTTATAAATGCTTTATTTGACATAATTGCTGATATTCCATGCGGGACAACACTACGGGTTTCCCGCCTCTTACTGGGACCTGAACGCGTTGCTTTTGTCTGTGAAAGTGCCAGATCGATAGGTGTTGCATCGAGGCCAGTACCTGTGCACACTGCGGAGACTGGTTCGCCCTGCTTCAGTTTGTCATCAAACGGGGACATTCGTGTCTTTGCAACTGTGTGGACTGTACTGGAAATGGAGCGCTATTCTTGGGACGAAAGGACAGACATGTACTGTGCTTGTGGGGATACAGATGGAAATGGTCACGCTGCCTAACGTTTGTACGTTCGGCGGTTTCCGAAACCTCGAGTGCTAGATCTGCGCGTGTTTACTGCCAGTTCAACAGAAAATGCCATATATGCTTTCACCAATCAAATTTTGAATGATCTGAATAACAGAACACCACCCATTGGGATTTTTTGTGATCTCTCAAAGGCTTTTGATTGTGTAAATCATGAAATTCTACTAGACAAGCTCACGTATTGTGGCATGAGTGGGACAGTGCACAAATAGTTTAATTCGTACCTAACTGGAAGAGTGCAGAAAGTTGAAATAAGCAGTTCTCATAATATGCAAAGATCAGCACATTCCTCAAACTGGAGAACTATCAAGTATGGGGTTCCACAAGGGTCGGTCTTGGGTCCTTTGTTGTTCTTAATATATATTAATGACTTGCCATTCTATATTCATGAAGAGGAAAAGTTAGTTCTCTTTGCTGATGATACAAGTATAGTAATCACACCTGACAAACAAGAATTAACTGATGAAATTGTCAATAATGTCTTTCAGAAAATTACTAAGTGATTCCTTGTAAACGGACTCTCGCTGAATTTTGATAAGACACAGTGCATACAGTTCCGTACAGTAAATGGTATGACGCCATTAATAAATATAGACCTTAATCAGAAGCATATAGCTAAGGTAGAATATTCAAAATTTTTAGGTGTGTCCATTGATGAGAGATTAAATTGGAAGAAACACATTGATGATCTGCTGAAACGTTTGAGTTCAGCTACTTATGCAATAAGGGTCATTGCAAATTTTGGTGATAAACATCTTAGTAAATTAGCTTATTACGCCTATTTTCACTCACTGCTTGCATATGGCATCATATTTTGGGGTAATTCATCACTGAGGAATAAAGTATTTATAGCACAAAAACGTGTAATCATAATAATAGCTGGAGTCCACCCAAGATCATCCTGCAGACATTTATTTAAGGATACAGGGATATTCACAGTAGCTTCTCAGTATATATACTCTCTTATGAAATTTGTTATTAACAACCAAACCCAATTCAAAAGTAATAGCAGTGTGCATAACTACAATACTAGGAGAAAGGATGATCTTCACTATTCAAGATGAAATCTAACGTTGGCACAGAAAGGGGTGAATTATACTGCCACTAAAGTCTTTGGTCACTTACCAAATAGTATCAAAAGTCTGACAGATAACCAACAAGTATTTATGAAGAAATTAAAAGAATTTCTGAATGACAACTCCTTCTACTCCATAGAGGAAGTTTTAGATATATGTAAAAAAAATATAAAAAAATAAAAAAGTTGTTATATTAACTTAATTATGTTGTTAAATTAACTTAATTATGTCATGTATTGGAAAATTTGACTCGTTCCACATCATTACGAAATATCGTATTCATGATCCATGGAACTAATATTAATCTAATCTAATCTAATCTAACCCTACCACAGGCAGAGTCACTTGAGGCACGTTTTCCACTCCTACGATCTCGTAATGGCACATGTGAATTGAAGGACTGTTTCGAAACCCGCTGTATTAATTCTGTGTTACAGATGCGGAGGCCTGACGGACGCGGTCGTCAACGTCAACGTATCGAGCGTACGCCAGGGCTTGAAGAAGAGGTGTTAGCAGTGCCGGTAAACACACCCTGAACAAGCTGCTGCGTGTCGTCCACAATTTGGCGTATGTGACATGAAAATTATTTGCACCCTTACCACCTTTCGAAGGTTCACGCCCTTAACCCAGACGATTTTCCGCGTCGAATTGAATTCTGACAGTGGTTTTTGCAAAGATGTGCCATTCATGTGGACTTCGCGAACCGCGTACTTTTTTACGGATGTGACATACTTTACAGAAGAGGGTATGTTCAACAGCCTTACTCAGCACATGTGGGCACGCTGCCCGCACACTGTCCTTGTTCGTGGTCACGCAGATTGCTTCCCTGTCAACACTTTTGCCGGCTTGGTAGACGATAGTCTGGTCGGTCCATACATGTTCCCCTGGCGACTGAACGCAAACAGGTAATTAATCTTTTTACGAAAAACTCTGTCAGAGTTGTTGAATACATTCCAGTAAACGTGGAACAGCGAATATGATACTAAGATGATGGTCCACCTGGGCACTTCACACATGCTGTGTGAATATATTTGGGTGAAACCTTTGGTGAGGACTAGATGGGGAGCAGTGGCATGGACTGCACTTTCATCCGACTTGGCACCCACTGCTTTTTCTTTCTAGGGCCACCTGAAATATGTTTGTGGTGTCACCGACAGACTCCATACTTGCTAGGTCCGTTAGTATACGTCAGACCCGCGTGTTGCCACTATCAGTGATTGCAGACTGAGCGCCACCACACGGCAGGTCTAGTCTACAGAGACTCCCTAGCACTCGCCCCAGTTGTACAGCCGACTTTGCTAGCGATGGTTCACTGACTACATATGCTCTCATTTGCAGCGGCGACCGTTTAACATAGCATTCAGCTACGTCATTTGCTACGACCTAGCAAGGCGCCATATTCAGTTACTATATTCTGAACAGATAATATTGTGAATCATGTACCGTCAAGAGCGAAGTTCATCATTAATGAATTAAAGTTAAGTATCAAACTAATTACGTACGCTTTCTGAATTCTAATTCCTTGTCATGTTCCAGACCTCACGTCAGTATAGTTCTTCCCTTCTCACGCCAGCCTGCGTGAGCTAGAACGCGTGCATTTCGGACTCCTCTAGTAACATGGTGTTGGCTCTTCTGCCAACACAACAATGTTGTCTATGGGACACTCAATAAGACTGATTAAAAGCTGATAGTGCGCATGATGGCATCCACCGATGTAATTTCCACTTTGCCAGGAGTGTTTGAAACTGTGCGACAGTCACTCCAGTGTCGTTGGACGGGGTGCAACCAAGCAGGAGAGCATAATTTCGAGGCCTTTTTGCAACTGTTTACAAATAAAGCTTATAAAACTTCAGCCCGGCTTCTCATTTACCTTGATGCCACAAAAAAGAAAACATTGCCCCTGAGGTCTGCTACCATAACGGCTCGGATGGGACATTGTGTGCCTGCTCTCTTGCCTTCTTGCCATTCGCTAAGGAATGCGAACATAGTTTGCTATGTAAAATGCGCTTGTTATGACGAAATATTTTCTATATTCAGTTCAGATACACCATAGGTATATTTATAAAGTCGTGTTTCAGTCCCTACGACACATAAGCGGGAACCAAACACAAACAACAGAAAAGAATGCAAAACACAATAATCACACTTCCCATTTGTACAATCGAGTAATCATATAAGTGCAATACAATAATTAAATGAACTCATTACAGAGTCTATACTTACTACCAAGGACCTTTACTAGCAACTTTCTACTACTGCATACAATAGGGCAGCCAAGGCTACCTAATCTATGGACAACAGCAGCAACATAAGATTTAGAAAACTAACAGCTATATACAGTGGATGAACATGCCTTCAGTGTGATTACAATAGAAAACAGAATCTCTTGTACAACAACGTGCAGATAAGACACAATACAAAAAGTACACTCTTGGGCCCCCACAACAATGTCTTGTAACACTGGAACTTGTAACAAGTACTTTGTATTCGAAACATGTACAGCAGCCACTGGCTGTCTTCGCTGTACATGATACCTGCTGTACAATAACCTCAGTCCGATAACTTGTGAGCCACACACTAAGCACTGAGAACATCTAAAGAACATTCTAGTGTTCTGTATATTACAACAATAACAAAATCACTCTTCTCTGTATTTGGCTTTTGCTGGTTACCGAATAACGACATGTCTGCCCTCCATATAGACATTATTGAAGACAGCTTCGCACATTCCGGATTGACCACTGACTGCGTAATGTGTCCAGGCTCCTCATCGTACCACGTTCCAGATGAGCTGTTGTCTCGGTTGCTGGCCACCAACAACCACCCTCTGTCTCCTCCAACTGCTGCCTGCAACGATAAATTGGGCTTGCAACACCACACCCAAAATAAGTGCACACAGTGGCCCATACCAGGGCTCGTGCCATCTAATCACTCACCCATCTCTAGCCACACCGCTACTGGCTCAGATCTACGCCCTGCTGATTGGCCTGCCATCGCTCAAGGCCTGACCAGAGGCGATGTGTTGCAGGATGGGAGGCCTCTCCACTGCTGCCTGCTGCTTTCTACTGCCATCCAGAAGATGCTGACAACTACAAGCAGTGCAGCTCCCTGGTTTACGCCGTGCCTTGCCACCCCAGGTAGACACGGAACGCCGGTGCTACTGAACAAAACACCGCCAACTGTGCTCTCCGGTCACACTAACAGTGCCAGAGTAGCCCCATCGGGGGCGAGCAGGAAGAACAACATGCCGCGTTTTTCAAATTCATGCCCCCCCCCCCCCCCCCCCGTATCTTGAGAATCACAGCAATTCTACCATATTACCACAATATTTTGTTGCTTTTGTGGTGCAGTATGACACTACTTGTCACATTGTGTGTTGATGGAACTGAGTCTTTGTGTGGAATGGATCTGTCGACTTGTAATTTTTCTCAAGGAAATTCAAAGTTGTGTATCTACTGGAAAAAATTCATCATGATTTAACAATTACGTTCTGAGTCTGTCCGAATGTTCAACCTGGCTAACGAAAATAAATAATCGATGGCAGAGATGGCCATGGCCTATACGTGTCCGGGTTGCGAGCACTACCTTGACACTCCTAGCTTCGTAACTAAATCAGCCCGATTTCCTTTTAGGAGTTACACAAACAAATATTGTGCAGAATTCACAAGTTGCGTAATGGCCGCGGATTAATCAGTGGTACAGGAAGTGCAGAATGAATTTCTTTCATTTCCGCCAGTGATCACAAAACTTTTGGTCTCTAGGCTACCGGTTATCTAAAGACCAAAAGTTTTGTGATCAGTGGCGGAAATAAAGGAAATTCATTTGCTATCATTCATACAATACTAAAATATTATTAATCATTAAGACTAAAGGAAAAAAATAATTACAGGAAATCTATAACTTTAGGACTCTGTGATTAATTCCAGGTCAGCTGCAAGAAGGGTCCAGTTAAACATGTGAGTCACTACTGTTTGGAAGTTTTTCACTGAAATAAAACGGATGAGTTTTCCGGTTTATGCGTAAAATAAAGTTAGCAACATACTAGCTCCGGAGACAAAGTACTAATAATCGTACTGATAGATCCTGCCATTTAACTTCTGAGCCCACCTGGAAGAAGTGCACTCGATGAAACCCCTAGTGAGGTCGCCTCTGCTTGGTGATGGTAGTTTGTTAGTACTTGCCTAAAAGTTCTGTAGAAATTTGAATGTTATTCTCTCTGAAGACACTATTGATTTCCTTCAATCTGTTTAAGTTATTTTTGGTTACTACTTCTGTTTCGGATTTTTTCTGCATTTCTAAAAAGTACTACCAATTATTTGGACTTATGTGGTTATTCCACATTTCCCCAGCTTGGTATATTTTGGTTTGTGAGAAATTGGGCTATAACTCCCACATATTCGTACTCATTCACTCATTACTTTACGGAGATGATTATGTATTGCTTGCTAGATGGTCGATCGGATGAACCTCAGGTGGACGTTTTCCGCGGCTTTTTTTGAAAGTGTATGGACATTTGCTGCAGACTGGCATTCCTACATGGACTTGCGAGGTGCTGACCATTGGCGTTTGTCTTCTTGTTTGCTGAACAAATTCCAGAGGATGTGTCTGTGTTCTCTTTCTGTGATGATTTGCGCTTTAAAATCTCTAGGTAGAACCTTAGCGTGGCGATGAAGGATCATGCAGAGTGTTCGAATTGTAACTAGAACGTCTCAACTTTGGTGTAGTCATTGATTGCATTGTTATATACCTGAGCATGAAAACTGAAGACGCCAAAGGAACTGAGACACGTGGGCTCTTTTCGACACTATACACTGATATGCAGAAGTCACGGAATAGCAATATGCACACATACAGATGGCAATAGTATCGCTTACACTAGGTATAAAAAGGCAGTGCACTCACGGAGCTGTCGTTCATATGAAAAGGCTTCCGACGTGATTGTGGCCGCAAGGCGGGAATTAACAGACTCCGGACGTGGAATGGTAGTTGGAGCTAGATGCATGGCCAATTCCATTTCGGAAATCGTTAAGGAATTCAGTATTTGGAGACCCATAGTGTCAAGAGCGCTCCGAGAATGTCAAATTTCAGGCATTATCTCTCTCATCATGGACGATGTAATGGCCGACGGCCTTCAGTTAACGACCGAGAGCAGCAGCGTTTAAGTAGAGTAGTCAGTGCTAAAACACAAGCAACACTGCTTGAAATAATCACAGCAATCAATGTGGGAATATGCGACAAACGTATTCGTTGGGGCAAATTTGGCGTTAGTGGGCTATGGTA
The DNA here is from genome assembly GCF_023864345.2 of Schistocerca serialis cubense. Lineage (NCBI taxonomy): Eukaryota > Metazoa > Arthropoda > Insecta > Orthoptera > Acrididae > Schistocerca > Schistocerca serialis. The sequence continues at coordinate 540,378,039 of NC_064639.1, forward strand.
CCAGACGATCAACACGAGTGCCTTTGCTAAAAGCCGATGTCGTCTGCATTGTCTCCTGGGCTCGAGATCAAATCGGCTGGGCACTAGATTGGAAAATCGTTGCTTGGTCAGCTGAGTCCCGATTTCAGACGGTAAAGCACTGAGTGTGGCGCAGACACCACGACGCCATGGACGCAGGTTGTCAACAAGGTATTGTGCAAGCTGGTGCTGCCTCATAATTGTGCTGGCGTTGTTTAAATGGAATGGGTTCGGTCCTCTAGTAAAACTGAACCGATCATTAATTGGAAACGCTTGTGTTCGGCTACTTTGAGCCCATTCGCAGCCATTCACGGACTTCATGTTCCCATGACAATGCGCCGTGTCACTGCATTACAGTTGCTCGCGACTGGTTTTAAGAACATTGTCAACAATTCTAGCGAATGATTTGGCCACTCAGATCACGCGACATGAATTACTCGAAAAATTTATAGGATATAATCAAGAGATCAGTTCGTGTGAAAAATCCTGCACCGCAACACTTTCGCAATCACGGACGTCTATATAGGCAGCATGGTTAAGTAATTCTGCAGGGGACTTCCAACGGCTGCTGAGTCCATGCCACGTCGATTTGCATTACGCCGGGCAAAAGTAGGTCCGCCACTATATTGGGAGCCATCCCATGACATTTGTCATCTCAGTGTATGCCTTTAAGGATTAACACTAGAGCTTACAGCCTTGACGATGAGGCAAAGAGATATGTCTCAAGGCACAATTAAAAGTGGCACAAATTACGCTATCTCTGATACAGTGAATGCAACGCTGAGGAGTGACTGTAACGCTGATTCACGCGTAAATATAAGTTTATCAAACGAAAATTAAATTCTGCAAAAATTACATTATTTCTTGTGTATTACTTTCTCCAACGTATAATTTTCTCATAACGGACAGCTACGGTTGTTTCCTCATTTCCTTTCGTCTTTTTTTTTTTCTTCTCTCTTTCTTTTTGCTTAACGTATGGAATAAAGCTGGAAGATTTTATCGCCGCAAAACAATATCAAGTCACGAGCAGGGGAACAAGGTTGGCACATTCTAGAGCCGTTCTTCGGCATGAATTACTTAACGGCAATAGGGGATGACAGGACATCACTGTGAAGGAAAAGACGAACATTTTATTTCTCAGTGGTGTCAGTGCGCTTTTAATAAATTGTCACAGTACAGTTCAAGTCATCTTAGAGAAGTTCTCTGCGTAGTGTAGATGAAATAACAAGAAAAGCTGTAGCGAAGAGAACCTGTATTTTGCTCTCACTCATACAGCCTCACTATTTTATGGTCCATTTTCTTATATAGTAGCAAGAAGCGATGACTAAAACGGACCCCATCCATTCAGATTTAGGCTTATCGTCATTTTTCCAAATTATATCAGGCGAAAGCCGGTATGATTCCTTTGAACGGGCCACGGTCAGTTTATTTTTCCATCCTTGTCTAAGTGAGTTACTGCCCTATCTCTAATGCCACTAATGTTGACAGACTGTTAAACTCCGAACATCCGTCTTTACTTCCCTCACAAATAACCAACTCAAGTTAGATTTCTGTAGAGGGAATCAGCCCCCTCTTCTTCTTAGCCAATTAATGCAGGCAAAGAATTCCAAGTTTTGTGTTCTTCTGTTTTTAAATAACGAATCGAGGAAACCATTCCTCAAGAATTTTTTTGAATTACTCTCATCTGTAATGGGGGCTGATGGGCTCCTAGACGACTGCAAACTTAAGAAAGTTAGAAACTGTTGGAGCAGCGATCATATTGAATATTTTTGATCCTCATTTCAGTAAAACTCTTTCTTTCTACAGACTCTTAGGTCTGGAAATTAATTTCATTAGAGAATTGTGCTGGAAAGTCATGGAATGTATACCTTCACTCACCAAAATCTTCATTACGATTCGCTGTCCAACCAGAAGTATTACCTTTTGCCCATTTGATTTTGTGAAAGTGAGACCAGGGATGAGAACGAGAAGGGTATACGATATTTGTACGTTCCCACTCTTCAGTCATACGATCAGCAACTCCGTAGTCAATAAAAAAAGTGATTTAGTTTCAAATTGAAAAATATTTCGAAATAACGTCAGCAGGCACTCAAAAAGTGAATAAACATCACCTGTTATACAACAAAAAGATTGAATCTGAAAGTTATGGTCTTATCTGATTTGTTTGGACAGTGTCATGCTGCCAATAGAAAGCTTTAGATAGCAAATAATTGAACTGAGATATTAATGACATTACAGAGATATAAAAAAATCTTAAGTGATAATTGTTGATCAATGACACTTACAAACTTAATCAAGAATTCTCTCACACGTACGCTGCGTTTCTACAGAATGAGTGTATGATCTAATGGACACAAACAGCAAGTAACTGAGAGATATTATTAAATTAGTAATGTATAATACTTTATTAATGTTGTGCACCATACACTAACACTGTGCATAGTTACAGAAAACATATTATGAAGCAAGTCTCATTCGAACGAGGTTTAGCATAGACATTAGAATATTTAATGATCGTGCACTAGCATAGCTGAATAAACCGGGGCAGATGAGGAAATCTGTCGTGGCCGACTGAAGAGTCCATGCAGAAATCCACATCAAGTGATTTACGGAAAATATTGAGAACTTGTATGTCGATGGTTTCTCGAAGATACTTCGGAATGTGGTTCACCACCAGTTTGTACTAGACAGACTGAAGTATTGAGGGTTGAAGCTTGTACACAACAATGAGGATTCAGATAACGTTGTGGACGACACGCCAGTTCAAGGTTGCGTGTCATGTCACAAAATTTAAAACTTGCAAAGACAGAACAATTTACAATACAGTAGTTAGCTTTGTGACCACATTTAATAAACAAAAGCACATTTTATAGTTATCGTGGCTGATCAGTAACAGACATAATAATTTACTTCATACGAAATTGAGGCCACTTGTTGACGTATTGCCTGTTGGTTTTCGTTTTGGGTTATTTGGCTGACGTCTCTTCAACGATTGTTTCTAGCGTTTCGCCAGCGTATGTGGCTGGCATTGTCAAGGATTCATTTTCCACTACTGGGGCGGGCTAGACTCGAGCCCGCGGCCGGAGTTTGTGTGTACCTGCCGCACCAACGTCCGAGGACTGTCTCTTGTCATTACCACCGTGGTTCTCTCCTGTTATCTGCAACAGCCATTCTCTGCAGCACTGGAATCCAGTCTTTTAAAACTACTTTCATGCTTATGTGTTTCAATAGCTCCCCAGAATAAACTGGCGCGATAATTCTCCACAGAGAGAACCTGCATGGCGAATTTCATTGCGCGATCGGTCTCTCACAGCGCGTGTTCTATCACGGCCGTCTTCTTCTCCTGTCCCATCCTATGATATTGTTTGAAAACCAAAGCGGTAATGACCAAGGAAAGTTTTCAAATGACTGTCAGGAAAGGCCTTTAGTAATACTTGCTTTGCCATTTTGATCTTCCTGTCAATTCCAGTTTAGGTCCAACACATTAACTGTTGCCAATCAGAGATCTTCTCACTGACAACTGGGTGGAAATATATGATGGTATAGATAAGTCTAGCCTGATACAGCAAACAGTTGGAGTGTTGCAAGGTGATCCACGAGCCCCTTACAAATTATCTTAGCTACGGCAGACATCATTGAGACAATAAAACCCGACAATGTAAATCTACTCATGTATGCAGACAACATGGTATTAACCTCAGTTTCGGACGATCATCTGCAGAAAACCTTCAACCAGTTAGTGTACTGGGCACGCAAAAACGACCTATCCTTAAATGGAGAGAAGATAGTCTTCATGACGTCCAGAAGAGGAGGAGGACCGGCACTTTCTACGTTGGAGAGACACCACTAAAGTCAGTCACCAGTACCCAGGAGTTACCCTTCAGTCACAGGGAACAATATTCACACGCCACATGAACTGCGGAGCCAGTGCAGCAAAGAGAGCTATAAATGATATCAAGTCGATAGGCAAACTCTCCCTGGAAACAGCCCTACTTCTGTTTGAAATCAAAGTTGAAACTGTTGCAATTTACGGACTGGAAAACATATGGATTCATCTGAAGAAAACAGATCTCGAAAAAATAGAGAAGCTGAAGGCTACTCACTTAAAAAGGATGCTATGTCTCTCCAAATACACACTCTCGAGGCTTGCGCATTAATTTCCCAGAGAGCCCTTCTCCATAGAAAAACTGCGACTGAAGCACTTACTACCAGTGACGACAGCCTAGTAGGACTTAATGATGCAACTACATGAGAAGAAACGCAAGATATGGAAGGATATGTTACAGATGCCATGAGAAACCGTGAATTGACGCAGAGAGGATACGAACTTTGCCACATAGTGACAAGTCTCTCCGTGCATGGATTTCACCACAAACTGTGCAACACTCAGAGGTGCGGTGACCAGTGCGAGGGATATCATGTCTTAATCTGTAGGATCAGAACAGAATTGCTGGTGAAATTCTCAGTGTGTGTGTATGTGAAATCTTATGTGACTTAGCTGCTAAGTTCATCAGTCCCTAAGCTTACACACTACTTAACCTAAATTATCCTAAGAACAAACACACACACCCGTGCCCGAGGAAGGACTCGAACCTCCGCCGGGACCAGCCGGAAATTCTGCAGTGACTAAGAATAATAATAGCGATAGAGAATAAGTCCTGTACTCCATGCACTAAATGGCCAGTTTGGCTGCAGTAATCTATTATTATAATTCCAGTTTTCACACGTTCTATTTCCTTTCCCCTACTTCACTTTTATGTTTTCTCCTTCCATCAAATAAACTTTTCTGCGGTATCCAAAGAATTCTACAGGGCCTTATGCCTTTGCGTAGTTAACCACTTGCTTCTTTATGATATCATTTCTCAAAATTATCGGTAGACATTCTCTTCTGTTATTCCTTCCCCCCAGTTCAAGTCAGCAGTTGCACAACGCAGTCTTGCAAACTCTCGACAACCTCTTGTTCTTTCAACTTCTGAAGGTCTCATGTCCTTAATTTCTTACCTTCCTCCAATTTATTCGGTTTTAGTGTCCGGTTTATGACGAATAAATCATCATCATGATCCACATCACAAGGTGGAAATGTTTTTCAAGTTAAAATCAGTTTCTCTCTCTCTTATTATTATTTAATATATCTACAACCCTAAGATGACCTCGCGATTCTTGCACATATAGAACATTTTTTTCATCTTTCTTAAACCAAATGTTAGCAATGGCACAGAGAGATTATTGACATTGACTCCGAGCGGGTGTTGATTTAAATCAATGGGGGAAAATCGAAAATTTTTACTGAACTAGGATTCGAACCCAGGTCTCCTGCTTACTAGGCAAATACCCTGACCGCTCCGCCAACTTCATGGACTATCCTAACCCGCCTCTCATCTCTCCCACATTTTCAACTTACCCACACGCTACTAATGTAGTGCCCCTGGCCCATTATCTTCAATACTCGCTGCCTTTCGCCGATTCCCGTTGAAATTTATGCCAGACAAGAATTAGAATCGCTTTCTCCTCTTTACTAGACAGCTACGCTGAGCACTGCGACATGCTCTGGCGACTTGTCCTTCTGCCAGCCCATATTCTCATGCTATTTTCCTTCTCTTTCTGTTCCTGCTATCGAATTTCAGTTCCCAATGCAATTAAGATTTCGTATCCCTTAACCAACTGAACAATTTATTTTACCTCATCATACGAGTGTGGTCTTTCAAACTCTTTATTAGCTTCCCTGCAAATAGGCATATAAACTGTTCTTACTGCTGTTTGTGTGGCCTTCATCTCTGTCTTGTCTACGACAGTTCGTTCACTATATTCGTACTGATCATAACAACTTACTCTCACTCAGATATTTTCTTATTCAGTTTCAGGCCTACTTCTGTGTTTCCTCTTTGATTTTGTATTTGTAATCCTGTACTCAGCTAACCAGAAATTCCGTTCTTCCTCCTACGTCGCTTCATTAATATATATATATATATATATAACATTAACCTCTCTAGTTCCCTTTTTAAATTCACTAATCTGGCTACACGATTAAGGGATGTAACATACCATGCTCTGACCCGTAGATCGCCAATTTCGTTTTTCTGATGACTAACACCCTCCTGTGCATTCCCTGCTGGGACATGAGCTACTGTTTAACCTCCGGAATATTTCACTTCAGGCCATCATCATTAAACCATAAGGTAGAGCCAAATATCTCGAGGAAATTTTACAGTTGTAATTTCCCCCTGCTTTTAGGTGTTAGCAGCGTCAGTCAATAGTCCAGACTTCTGTAAATGCTGCGCTCTTCTGGTACCGCACGTTAATCTGTCCTCTCTACACTTTCTGACATGGTTTCACCTACGGTACTACACTACCTGTATCTTTGAGGCACACAAACCACTCCATCTCCATAACATACATTGTCATGGAGGAATTAAGTTCTATGTTCTGGAACCTATACAGAAGGGCACGTGAGTAGTCTTTAGATTCTCCAGTAAGCTTCAAATTTTGTGAGTGTGGTTTACGAAGCGGTGTGTGTTTCTACTATCATTTGTTACTAATTGTTGAATATGTAAGGCAAAACTGGTTAGGGACGCCTTTCCTCCACAAAACAATTTTGTTTAAACGCTGGGGTTGTTTTGTTAAATATTGTCATCTGATGATGAGTTTCAACGTCTTAAACGCAAAGGCCAAAGACTTGGAAAAATACACCGAAAGATGTAAGAAAATATTGGCCGAAACTTTGCGTGGAGTGATAGAAATATCTGTGCAAAATCATGACAGTTCTGCGCAACACGTTTTGAAAACTGATGATTCTCCCTACAAAGAATATATTTGTCAGCAAGTTTGCGAAAAGAGCATCGCGAACTGTTACCGGTACTTTTAAATTATGTTTACAAGGAAATTCATCTAGCTTTAGGCCTAGTTTGGTTATCTATATACTTTCAGCTTATGTAACTATTTTAAGCATTAATACGTCCTCACGTTTTCTGATATGTACAGATGTTACCTACCTGTTGGTAATCGATACGTTCAATGTACCGAGGGCAACAGGCGTTGCCAACTCCATGGTAGGCACTGATTCTCTTCACATTTCTTTCTTGTAGTATTAGACCCTTTTACCGACGCTGCCACCAGAAGTCTTGTGTGCTTTTGTTGAGTAAGAATGTGCATTTTGTTTAAGTACATTACAATGAAATCAAGTAACACGAAGCGTGTAATTAAATATATTACTACGATGAATTTTTATGAAGATACTCTTCAATGGAGTAGGAGGGGTTGCCTAAAAATTACTTTCTTTTTTTCGTAAATTGCTCTACATTACTCACAAAACATTTAACATCGTCTGTCAAGTTGCTGAGTACATCTGTAGACATGTACCTGATTGTTTTATAATACTAATATTTGCCCTTCAGAAGCTGTTTTTGTTCATAATGTTGTGTTTATGTTTATCCTTCTTTTGAGAAAACATACAAAGAGCGTTATTCAATAATGCGTTGTGAACAGTTGACAATATATATAGTTTTTGAAGGTTTCATCAAGATGTTTTAGAACTGGCAGCAAACATACGTCCTATGGTAAATGTCTGCTTTTTGAAATTATTATTACTGTATGCTGATAGTGGGCTTACACATGATGCGCCGAAAAATCTCTCAGAAAACTACACTGAAGCGCCAAAGAAACTGGTATAAGCATGAGTATGCAAGCCGCGCCTGATTAGCCGAGCGGTCTTAGGCACTGCAGTCATGGACTGTGCGTCTGATCCCGGCGGAGGTTCGAGTCCTCCCTCGGGCATGGATGTGTGTGTTTGTCCTTAGGATAATTTAGGTTAAGTAGTGTGTAAGCTTAGGGACTGATGACCTTAGCAGCTAAGTCCCATAAGATTTCACACACACACATGAGTATTCAAATACAGAGACATGTAAACAAGCAGAATACGTCGTTTCGGTCGGCAACGCCTACATAAGACAAGTGTCGGTCGCAGTTGTTAGATAGGTTACTGCTGCTGCAATTGCGGGTTATCAAGATTTAAGTGAGCTTGAACATGGTGTTATAGTCGGTGCACGAGCGACAGGACACATCATCTACGAGGTAGAGATGAAGTGGGGATTTTCCCATACCACCATTTCACGAGTGTACCGTGAATATCGGGAATACCAGCAAATTTCTGACATCGCTGCAGCCGTAAAAAGATTTTGCAAGAACGGGACTAACGTCAACCGAAGAGAACCGGTCAACTTGACAGAAGTGCAATCCTTCCGCAAATTGCTGCAGATTTCAATGCTGGGCCATCGACAAGTGTCACCGTGCTAACCATTCAACGAAACATCTTCGATATGGGCTTTCGGAGCCGCAGGCCCACTCATGTACGCTTGATGACTGCACGACACAAAGCTTTACGTCTCGCCTGGGCCCGTCAACATCGAAATTGGACTGTTGATGACTGTAAACATGTTGTCTGATCAGGTGAGTCTGGTTTCAAATTGTATTGAACGGATGGAAGTGTACAGGTATAGACACAACCTCATGAGTCCATGGATCCTGCATGTCAGCAGGGGACTGTTAAAACTGGTGGAGGTGCTGTAATGGTGTGGGTCGTGTACAGCTGAAGTGATATGGGATCTCTCATACGTCTAGATACTACTCCGATAGGTGACACGCACGTAAGCATCCTGTCTGATCACCTGCATGTGTTCGTGTTCACTGTGCGTTCCGACGGACTTGGGCAATTCCAGCAGGACAACACGACACCCCACAAGTACAGAGTGGCTCCTGGAACATTCTTCGGAGTTTAAACACTTTCGCTGGCCATCAAATTCCCCAGACATGAACATTATTGAGCATATCTCTGATGCTTTGCAATGTACTGTTTAGAAGAGATCTCCACCCCCTCGTATTCTTACGGATTTATAGACAGCCCTGCTGGATTCATGGTGCCAATTCCCTACAGTATTACTTCAGACATTAGTCGAGTCTACGCCACGTCGTGTTGCGGCAATTATGCGCGCTCGCAGGGGATCTACACGGTATTAGGCTGGTGTACCAGTTTCTTTGTGTCTTCAGTGTATCATACAACGTTAGACAGTTTAGAACGACGTCCAATAGAGTTCAGCTTCCTATGGTTTTTCTTGACTGAGTTACATTGTTCATTTTCCTGGACTAGTGAGCGGATTTATAGATTTTGCTGATGTAAGTGAGCATAGGTACATAAAACACTGAGCAAAACCTCGCTGCAGCAACGTGTTCACTTCATAACAAAAATTAACGGAGTACTGCCACTGCTCACTAGCTTTGCCACTCCCATCGCCTTCGATTTCATCAGTGTCCAGTCGAGTTCATTGCAGTTGATGCGATGCGCAGCTTCTTATAACAGCACTTGGGTTTGCCATTCGCCCTCAAGTGTAGTACAACCTTACTGAATATAATTGTAGAACAATGATTTGAGCAAAAAAAAAAAAAAATGGTTCAAATGGCTCTGAGCACTATGGGACTTAACTTCTGAGGTCATCAGTCCCCTAGAACTTAGAACTACTTAAACCTAACTAACCTAAGGACATCACACACACCTATTCCCGTGGCAGGATTCGAACCTGCGGCCGTAGCGGTCGCTCGGTTACAGACTGTAGCGCCTAGAACCGCTCGACCACCCCGGCCGGCTGATTTGAGCAAATACTTGACTGGCAGAACCCATCCAAAGCCCAGACCACTCTCCGGTAATTTATGCGTAGCGGGCAATATGAAGAACCCTTGTCGCTGCCCTGGAAAACGTCGTAGTGCCGGCGGCGTCTTTTTTCGACCTGTTAGACGTTTCAAGCTCGTCTGCATAACTGCAACGAGTCCTTTTGCTGTGTACGATAACGTTGCGTTTACAGTTTCGCATAGATGTGGAATGCTGAAAATGGAGAAGCTCCTCTCGAGCAGAACGAATGCAGCTCACATGCTTATCTGTCTTACCCGTCGCCACGTTCTTCAAAAGCAGTCTCATGGAGAGTGGTTTGAAATTTAATTCAAAAGTTGGCACACAACTTCCTTTCTTACCCTCCTCCCCGGCAAGTACTGATAACGAATATTGTCGCAGTAGAAGCTGAGTAACACTGTGGGATACTGGTTATGACACTGAACTATTGCATGTAGGGTCATGAGTTCAAAACTCACCTGGACTGTAGGATTTAATTTCTATATTCGTTTCGAGTACATTCTAGAAGTATCCACAATTGTCGAGAATCATTGTACTGGAATGTTCTGTAGCTGTGCGGCATATATATTGTATGTGTTCTGGCTCGCGCCCTTGAATGAACAAGTGCTGAATAAACCTTCGTTAAGTGAAGTTAGTCATTCATCTAATTACACCTTCTTCTACGTGAAGTTATTCTGGTAGAGACGCTGGGTATTGGAAATTGTGATAGCGCACATTATAGATGACACAGTGGCTCCCATCAGGCCACGACAGAGCAGCCGTTTACGTGTCGAGAAACCCGACTTCGAGCCATGTTCAACAGATCGCAATCTATCGGAGACAGAAGGAGGAGAGGACGTTACGATGACAGCAACTGTGTGTCACCACATGAGACATCCTTCGGTTCTCCGATGACGATGACCAAGATCCAAACAAGTGGCTGAAAGTGTATGAGCGTAAAGCCAAATTTAACAAATGGGATGACACCGTATGTTTGGCTAACGTATTTTACTACTTGGAGGGCACTGCTAAGCGATGTTATGAGAACAACGAGGAGAAGTTCACAAGCTAGGAAGTAATCCGGGCGGAACTGCACAAGTGTTTTGGAGACACACAACGACAGAAGTGCAAGGCTGAAGATAAATTAAAGTGCAGGGCACAGCGTCCAGGAGGAACTACAGCATCCTACATTCAAGACGTCTTGGAGCTGTGTAAAATAGTGGATCCTAGAATGAAGGAGGAAGGCAAGGTTGCACATCTCATGAAGAGTGTTGCTGAGGACATGTATCCTAAAGGAGGTTTCGACAGCAGGTGACTTCATAAAAATGGTGCCAGTATATCGAGACAATGCTTCCAAAAAGAATTACACGCAAGATGTTTGAACGGCTTCCAGACGTCGTATCGATGTCTGTGATGGAGGAAGCAACTCATTTCACAAGTGTTCTTCGTCAGTTACTGAGAGAGGAAGTTCAAAAGGCGCTTCGATTGCACGGCGAACAAAAAACCGAGACGCTTCAAGAGGTCATAAGGGAGCAAGTGGAACAGACATTGAACCCAATCTATCGTCCTTCATTTCCCTTTAAAACGGTTAAAAACTCCAGACCCAAGCAGAGTTGCGTTCCTACAATGCCACATGAGGAACCTGTTTGGGCACCAAGGAAGACTGACGTCTGGAGGACCCAGGGTAACCAACCAGTATGTTTCCACTGTGGACGACCGGGACATGTGGTGCACTATTGTCGAGAAAGACGGCCGATATTTGATGACGCCCGCGCCAGAAGACAGCAGACCGATCTTAGCCGACGTCAACTCCGGGGCAACGAAGATAAACAAGATGATGTGGGTGCAGGACGACGTAGGTCACCAGCGCCACAAGCTAGCCGCTTGAGAGGACGCTCCCCAGCACGCCGATCAAGGTCTCCATCGCCTTTTAGAAGCTCCAGCCGATCACCTACCCACCCCAGCCTGGAAAACTAAAGGGTGCGACCTTCCTTGAAGGTGAGGCCGGCGAAGAGAAAAATCCTCCGCCGCCGATCACTACAAAAATGACAGGAAACTACGTCGATATGGTCATGGACGGCCGACCAGCACAAGCTCTTGTGTACTCTGGAGCATAATATTCAGTCATTTCGGAGGAGTACCGTCGCCAGTTGCAGAAAACCGTATCCGTCGACAACGAAACATCTCTGCTGAAGGTGGCTAGTGGGAAATAAGTAAAACCTACAGGAGGATGTACCATTAGTGTGGGTATATTTGTCGTCTTACAAGAGTGTAGTCATGACATCATTCTAGGATGGGACTTTTTGAAAGCTTCTCAGGCAATTATACATTAAGGTCGCTCAAAGATTATACTAGACGAGATGAGATACTGTGGACAGGAAGATGCGCATCCGAGTGTGTGGAGACTATGTGTGCTAGATGAAGTGATCATTCCTGCAGTCAGCGCTAGAAAGGTAACTGTCACGTGTCATGCCATGCACCAACCCATCGATTTTCTAGTGGATGTAAGAGAAGCATACCACTGAAGAATAATTTGGTCATCCCAGCTTCTGTCGTCTCGTTTAAGAACTGATTCGGTGATTTGTGGATGGTTAACTGTCGCCGAGAACCTCAGATCCTTCCATGACGCATGTGCGTAGCAAACGCTGAGCCGTTAATTGAAGAACAGCTGAGCGTCATAGAAACCTCCCATGCCGAGTCTGTGGGTGAAATTAGTGCCACCACTACGAGACAAGATCTTCTAGCTCGACTATCACCAGATCTCACTATGGAACAAAGAAGAAGCTACTTGCCATTCTTACAGAGTTCTCTGAATACTTCAATCCACAAGTGAAGAGCAAATTAGGCAAATCGACGGTGAAGCACTGGATTAGCACTGGAGACCATCAACCAATAAGCCAGCAACAGAACGTCGAATAATTCGCGACGAGGTAGAGAAAATAATGAAGAATGACATCATTCAGCCTTTGCAGAGCCCATGATCGTCTCCAGTGGTTCTCGTCAGGAAGAAGGATGGTAGTTGGCGCATTTGTGTTTATCTCAGAAAGCTTAATAAGATAACTGAAAAGGACGTTTACCCTCTTCCACGAATTGACGATACACTAGATTGTCTAAGGGGGGCTAAGTTTTTCTCAGCTATGGGCATGTTTTCGGGATACTAGCAAATCGAAGTAGATGAGGCTGATCGTGACAAAACTGCAGTCATCACCCCTGAGGGCCTGTATGAGTTTAAGGTAATGCCGTTCGGTTTGTGTAATGCACCAGCAACTTCTGAACGAATATTCTAAGGCGCCTGAAATAACGACGTGTCTTTGTCATTTATGGCATTATAGTGTTCTCAAAGAGATTTGATGAACATATAAAAAGACTGAGGGCGGTTCTTAATTGTCTCCAATACGGCGGGCTGAAACTTAATCTAAGAAAGTATCTCTTTGGAGCAAAAGAAATCAAAATACTTGGACACCTTATGTCGAACGAAGGTGTGCGGCCAGACTCGGTGAAGGTGAGATCCATAAAGGAATTTCCTATTCCTAAAAGTATTATATATGTGAGAAGCTTACTCAGATAATGTTCTTATTACTGTCGTTTTATCAAAGACTTTTGTATCAAAGCCAGGCCACTCCAAGAGCTATTATAAGCTGATGCTAAATTTATCTGGGGTGGTAATCAACAAGATTCTTTCGATGTACTGCGAAAAGCTCTGGCGACTGACCCTGTATTTGGTCTGTATGATGAGAGAGCACCTACAGAACTACACACAGATGCCAGCGGATATGGGATAGGTGTTGTTCTGGTGCAAATTTCGGATGGAAAAGAGAGGACACTTACAAAAGCCGAGAGAAGCTACTCAACTACAGGAAGGGAATGTCTTGATGTGATCTGGGCCATGTGCAAATTTCGACAGTATCTTTATGGAAGGCTATTCACAGTTGTTACAGACCATAATTCACTTCATTGGTGGACAGGTCTTAAGAATCCAACAGGACGACTCGTCAGGTGGGCACTACGTCTTCAAGAGTATGACATTACCGTAGTGTACAAAAGCGGAAGAAAACACCAAGATGCCGACTGTTTCTCAAGAAACCCTGTGCAAGACCATCAAGGTTTTGATGGTGACTATATCGCTGCACCCCAGTATCTCTCTGCTGAGCAGAAGGAGGACGCCAAGATATCTCAGATTATGCTTGCCTTAAATCGGTCAGAGGATGTGAAAGGACAATTTAAGGTAGTTAATGGATTACTTTGCGAGAAAAACTTCGATCCGTTTGGAAAGAGGTGGCTACCAGTGATTCCTAAACACATGCGTTCTACAGAAATTCCATGACACACCTGAGGACAGACATTTAGGTTTTATTAAGACATACGATAGAATCCGCAAGAGATTTTTCTGGTCAGTTTTATTTACGAGCGTCCGTCACTATGTGTCGCACTGTTTAGAGTGCCAGATGAGAACGCCTTTCCAGCGTGTTGGGATTGACCTCCTAGGGCGATTTCCACTGTTTGCACTGATTATCTGCTATTACAAAAGCCGTGAAAACAGCCGAAGTGTCCGAGGTAGCCAAATTAATCGTGAAAGACATTGTATTAAAACACGGCGCCCCAAGGTCGTTAATTAAGGATCGAGGAAATGTTTTCCAATTGAATCTTGTGGCAGAGATAAACCGTTGGTGCAACATTATTCGTCACATGACTATTGCCTACCATCCGCAAACTATCGGGCTTACAGGACGCCTTAATAAGACCTTGGCCGTCATGCTTTCAATGTTCGTCGATTTTGAGCAGAGCAACTGGGATGAGGTGCTACCTTTCGTGACGTTTGCCTACAACACCGCCAAACAAGACACCACAGGACTTACGCCATTTCTCCTGGTGCATGGGCGTGAGGCGACTACGACGATGGACACTGTGTTTCCGTTACATCTTGATGACGTGGACGACGACTACATTGGCCAGGTGTTAACCAGAGCTGAGGAAGCTCGGCAGTTAGCTCGACTCCCCACGCTGCAGGCTCAAGAAAACGATCGCCGAAGGTATGACGCGAGCCACCCCACTGTTGTCTACCAGCCTGGTGACCTCGTCTGGATCTTCACTCCTGTTCGGAAGGTTGGTCTCTCTGAGAAGATCCTCAGGAGCTGTTTGGAATGGTTCAAATGGCTCTGAGCACTATGGGACTTAACATCTATGGTCATCAGTCCCCTAGAACTTAGAACTACTTAAACCTAACTAACCTAAGGACATCACACAACACCCAGTCATCACGAAGCAGAGAAAATCCCTGACCCCGCCGGGAATCGAACCCGGGAACCCGGAGCGCTACCGCACGACCACGAGCTGCGGACAGCTGTTTGGACCTTACAAGGTTGTAGGACAGTTGTCTGATGTTACTTATGAAGTTTAAGATTTCGACCCCGACACAAGACGAAGAAAGATCAGAGATACGGTCTACATCCTTCGAATGAAGCCCTATAAGGATCCTGCAACCCAGGGTAAATTCGAAGATCCAGGGACAGGCAACAAGCGGAAAGGTGACGAAGAGCGTAACGGCAAAAGAAGTTCTAAGACGATTATCACCAGGGCGAGAATCAGTCATCAGGTGTCGGAGTATGCAGGACCGATGACTCTTTCCCGGACTAGGACGACGTAACACCGAGGCGCTGTTCACTTAAGCAGGGAGCAATGTCGCAGCAGAAGCTGAGTAGTGGTTATGATACTAATCAGTAGCATGGAAGGACTTGATTTAAAAACTCACCTGGACTGTACAATTTTAATTTCTATGTTCGTTTCGAGTACATTCTAGAAGTATCCACAAATGTCAAGAATCATTGTACTGGAATGTTCTGTAGCTGTATATGTACTGTATGTGTTCTGGCCGGAGGCAGTTCACTCCGCGCACTTGTATGTTCAAGTGCTGAATAAACCTTCGTTAAGTGAAGTTAGTCATTCATCTAATTATACCTTCTTCTAAGTGGCAATATCCTTCCAATACCAGGATCCAAATTGCGCCATTTGTTATGAAAAACTACTACACTAACATCAGTTAGCGACTTGATTTATAAAGACGGCAGACCTTTATAATTCATTAAAAAAAGAGAAAGATTAATTGTGTTTTGAGGAGTAGGAAGAACGCTTAAGGTAGAGTGACGAACCTTCCCGTATTCGATTGCAGAATGACGGTTCATTATTAAATACATAAAGATAGCGACATTTTCTCCCCGCTTTATTGAAACGTTACTGCACTCATCAAACCGGACAAAATGTCTGGTGAGAAACATGTGCAGTGATGGATAAAAACGATTCGCACATAAAATCAGTCGAACAGAAAGCTTGTGACAGACTGGGACAATTGTAAGAACTTTAAAACAGGTTAGTAGGAATCTGAAGCAGAATATAAATGAAGCCAGTCGAATTTCTTGATTTACGCGTAAGCTCTCAAAATTAGAGAAATCCATAAAGTTAAGCAAACGTCCCTTGTTTTACTGTAGACATACTGAATAAGGTTTTCTTCTCAAAAATGATTTCAGGTGTTACATTTGCAGCTGATATTCAGTATAGTGTATAAAAATGGTTCAAATGGCTCTGAGCACTATGGGACTTAACATCGGAGGTCATCAGTCCCCTGGAACTTAGAACTACTAAAACCTAACTAACCTAAGGACATTACACACATCCATGCCCGAGGCAGGATTCGAACCTGCGACCGTAGCAGTCACGCGGGTCTGTACTGAGGCGCCTAGAACCGCTCGGCCATTATAGTGTACAAAATGAGTAACAGATAATCGATCGCACGTTGAATGATACAGACTCATAATTGCCGCTTGCGGGATTCATTACTGAAGAAATAGAAGGGGTATGGATAGAGTTTTCGGTTCCTTCGATTTGAAAGTAATCGTACATGGAGTACTAATTCATATTCGAAGAGTTCGAGGAAGAAATACGTGGCGGATCTTTTTAAGAAACCGACTCAGCGTTCGCTTAAAGTCATTCGGAAAAATGAGGGAGTAGTAGTGAAGATTATGGACATGAAAACTAAGCTAGCCTGGAAGGATTGTTTTAACTGCTGCTCTTCATCATCCGATGCATTCTTGAATGACACAGAAAATAGAGCAGGTAACAGCCATACTATTCTCCGCCATGAATGACTTGTGTGTCACGAATATGGATGTATGAGGACGTGCTGAAAAGTAATTCTTCGGAATTTTTTATGTGAAACTCCAATGGCCCTTTAAATCAAACAAACTTTATTAACATTCTACGTCCTCATTCTTCATGTCTACATATTTATTTCTCAGCATAGTCAGCTTACGACAAACACGTTTCTCCCAACGAGAGACCAATTTGCTGAGAACGTCACTGTAGAATGTTTGTTGACAGAGTGAAAAATTCCTCTCTGCTATCACCGCTTTTAATTTTTCTGCGGTTAGAAACTCGATTGAAGTACGCTGTTTCTCTCGCACCGACATACTTATTTACGTTACGCTCCACCCTGCTTTAATTCAGATTCCTCTAACCGCAGAGGAAAGTCGACCGAGTGAATTGCATGATACCACAACCGATATTGAGAACAGAATAAAAAATTCGGAGACATCACTTTTCAGCACGAGGCACATGCGGAATTTTCTGTGATAGCTGAGATAGGTTTCTTCACTGCACTCTCGAGCTACTCGTCTCGTGATAAAAATGTATAGCGCCGGTGGTTTTCATAACTAAAGGCATGTTTACGTTGGAGCAACAACAAACGACAAGAACAATACTAGTCTAGTCTAGTCTAGTCTAGTAGCGTAGCAGCGAAAAGCGTACATGGCATTGCCATAGCAGTGTTTATGTTGGAGCAGCGCTCTGGGCTACGTTTAGAAGCTGATCAGTCGTAAGAGCATTGATAACCACTGCTTTAAGTTTTTTCGCTAGTGCCGAAAATCTATGCCGGAAGTTTTACTGCTGATGTATCTGAGAGGCTTGCATCGCTGGAACGGAAAGGGGATAACCATCATAATTATATTCGTTGTAGATAAGTATTGAACGGAAGTAACAGTTTAACTGAAAGCAACATGTATGCGAAAAAGTTTTCCTTTTCACAATAATGACTGTAATAAATAACATTAGACTGCGACAAACATAAGTTACGAAGAGATCGCAAACATTTACAGCCTGTTAATTTGGCATAAGAAATGTATTCTTAGCTGCGAATACATTGAGACTATAGTTGTGCAATTTATTGCCGACATATGAAAATTTGTGAAATTCCTGCATTACGTGAGCGGTCGCCTTACCACTTCGGCTATCTGATCATGCTTCAAGAACCGACCCAAACCTCTATATGTCACCCTGTGTCCACTTTCTGCACTTCCACAATCATTGGATACCCGCACAGGAGGGGAGTTACTTATTATTGTGGTAGCCTTTGCCGAGGCGCGTAAATACTATTTTCAGTGTCTAACCGTCTACTAAACAATGTCCTCCAGCTGGTTTCCCAGTTGAAAGTAGAATGAGTGATACGTTTACATGTTTGAAGTTGTTTTCACTGTAGGACAATGTTCCACATTTTCTCCATCACATATTAAATTCTGCAGTGAGCAAGGTTATTTCACAGTGTCGTCAGTCACATCTAAATAATTTTTTTCTCTTTTGGCCAATATTCTTCATACAACACGTTATGGCAAACACAAATTCATCAAATCTTCTTGAGCATGACAACTTAATTTGATATATTTTTTTATCGCACATAACTGATGCCTTCCGTTAATTAAATTATTATTTATCTAATTACATTTGGCATCAACCATTTCTAGTAACACAATCGAACATTATGTTTGTAGGATCTGAACATAGAGCCATAACGGGAAGGGCAAATAATACGAACTTGTTTTCCGTCTACATTTCCCAAGCAATGTGGAAAATTTCAGCGCAGCAGTCATCTGTTATGTTTCTGAAACCGTTGACTCCTGAATTTTCACTTTTGACAATCTGACGACCTTCCCATTTATCTCTTTTGTAATACAGTGTGGAATAAATGGATAAGGTTACGTGAGAAGTTTAGGACTACCTTGGCTTCTAGTCCCAAGGCAAAACAAACGCACTGGTCAACACTTCACTCGATGTCTTTGAAAATCCGTTATGAATGCCTTATACGAGGGCTGTCCAGAAAGTACGTTACGATTGATCGCGAAATGAAAATCACAGTGAAAATCAGAAATGTTTCATTTGCAACAGTTAGCTACACCTTTCAGCTACTTCTGGACGTAGTCGCCGTTCTGACTCAGACATTCGTCGTAGCGTTGTACCAACTTTCCAATACCCTCATCATAGAAGGCAGCCGCCAGTGCTTTCCGCCAATTCTCTATGCTGGCCTGAAGCTCGTTGTCTGTGCCAAAATGTTGTCTTCATGGCCAGCGGTTCGTTTGAGCAGAGATGAAACTCAGTGGGAGACAATTACGGGCTGTATTGTGGGCAACCAAACATTTCCAATTGAAATGATGCAGGAACATCTTCATTGCCCCTGCAGAATCAGGCTGAGAATTGTCTTGAGGAAGAAACCGCACGACTGTTACGTAATGTTGGTTGCATAGCTTCAGGGGAAAAATCTCAACAGGCCCTCATACTTGGCGGGAGACACTATTTTCTATAACATCTTTACGCGCTCACTGAGAGCTCAGGAATGAAAAGAGCGACATAATTCTACCTAGAGTCATACCAGAGACACTGCCCAACACATCTTTGCAAAGCTTTATCGGATTTTCGTAGTCGTTTTCATTTCGCGACCGATCGTAACTTACTCTCTGGACAGCCCTCGTATAAAGCCGACAGCCACACTTTGAATCGCTGCTCTCGTGGACGCTCTTACCTTTATTACAGCTCGAACATACCCGGACACTAGGAAAATCCTCTGGCTCGACAAAGGACGAGGTTAAATGAAATCGCAACTATGAACTTGTTTTTACAGCGTAATTTATTGTCTTGGTGTACAAACTGGATCTACTTGCTCATCTGCAGCGATCTCAGCGCCCAGCGTGCACTGAGTTCTCGTTGATCCAGTCGATGTAGGTGGTGACGCGCGCGTAGGCTCCTGGGTACCCAAGTGAACAGCCGTAGTCAGAACCAAAAGACACCACGCCCACTTGCGTGATTTCGCCGTCTTCCTCTAGTACTACCAGAGGGCCGCCGCTGTCGCCCTAAGGCACACAGAAAACATTATGTCGCCTGCCTTACACAAACACAGATGTTACATAAACGTGGAACTGTGAAAGGATCAGGTTCACAGATGAAGTATCTCAGCTCGAATGGGTAATACCAAATATAAAGTTATTTTAAAATTCGCGAATGTGACTGGTTCAAAAATGGTTCAAATGGCTCTGAGCACTATGGGACTTAACATCTGAGGTCATCGGTCCCCTAGAACTTAGAACTACTTAAACCTAACTAACCTAAGGACATCACACACATCCATGCCCGAGGCAGAATTCGAACCTGCGACCGTAGCGGTCTCGCGGTTCCAGACTGACGCGCCTAGAACCGTACGGCCACTCCGGCCGGCCGAATGTGACTGGTATGCAACTCATTAAGGTAACTTACATTTAAAGTTCTGAATTTGTGTTCGATCGATGTTTGAATTTTAACGAATCTAAATATTGCACTGTGATGGTGCGACCTCTGATTGGAGAGGATAAATCTGACATAGGGCAATTAATACAGAAGACGACTTCATGAGAACTCTGAGACGTGCAGAACATAGACAAATATCAGTGGATAGAACACCTCTCAAGTTTCTAATCACATTATAGGCTCTCGAATGGGCGCCACTTATGACGCAACAAACGTCAATACGTGAGTGCTACTCATTGAAGTCGCAGCTGTTGATGTAGCATTCTCAACACCGACGTTTTGGAGATTCCAGATTCTCGCGCAGTTTGTCTGCTACTGATGTGCAGATAGGCGCGACAGCAGCTAAATCACCTACTTGGGCATCATCATTTGTTGCAGGTCGTGGTTGACGTTTCACATGTGGCTGAACACTTCCTGTTTCCTTAAATAACGTAACTATCCGGCCTACGGTCCGGACACTTGAATTATGTCGTCCAGGATACCCAGCAGTATACATAGCACACGCCCATTGGGAATTTTGATCATACATCAACACGATATTGACCTTTTCCGTAATTGTTAAACGGTCCATTTTAACCCGGGTAATGTATCACGCCCCCCCCCCCCCCCCCCCCCCCCATGAACCATGGACCTTGCGTTGGTGGGGAGGCTTGCGTGCCTCAGCGATACAGATAGCCGTACCGTAGGTCCAACCACAACGGAGGGGTATCTGTTGAGAGGCCAGACAAACGTGTGGTTCCTGAAGAGGGGCAGCAGCCTTTTCAGTAGTTGCAAGGACAACAGTCTGGATGATTGACTGATCTGGCCTTGTAACAATAACCAAAACGGCATTGCCGTGCCGGTACTGCGAACGGCTGAAAGCAAGGGGAAACTACAGCCGTAATTTTTCCCGAGGGCATGCAGCTTTACTGTATGATTACATGATGATGGCGTCCTCTTGGGTAAAATATTCCGGAGGTAAAATAGTCCCCCATTCGGATCTCCGGGCGGGGACTACTCAAGGGGATGTCGTTATCAGGAGAAAGAAAATTGGCGTTCTACGGATCGGAGCGTGGAATGTCAGATCCCTTAATCGGGCAGGTAGGTTAGAAAATTTAAAAAGGGAAATGGATAGGTTGAAGTTAGATATAGTGGGAATTAGTGAAGTTCGGTGGCAGGAGGAACAAGACTTCTGGTCAGGTGACTACAGGGTTATAAACACAAAATCAAATAGGGGTAATGCAGGAGTAGGTTTAATAATGAATAGGAAAATAGGAATGCGGGTAAGCTACTACAAACAGCATAGTGAACGCATTATTGTGGCCAAGATAGATACGAAGCCCACACCTACTACAGTAGTACAAGTTTATATGCCAACTAGCTCTGCAGATGACGAAGAAATTGAAGAAATGTATGATGAAATAAAAGAAATTATTCAGATTGTGAAGGGAGACGAAAATTTAATAGTCATGGGTGACTGGAATTCGAGTGTAGGAAAAGGGAGAGAAGGAAACATAGTAGGTGAATATGGATTGGGGGACAGAAATGAAAGAGGAAGCCGCCTGGTAGAATTTTGCACAGAGCACAACATAATCATAACTAACACTTGGTTTAAGAATCATGAAAGAAGGTTGTATACATGGAAGAACCCTGGAGATACTAAAAGGTATCAGATAGATTATATAATGGTAAGACAGAGATTTAGGAACCAGGTTTTAAATTGTAAGACATTTCCAGGGGCAGATGTGGACTCTGACCACAATCTATTGGTTATGACCTGTAGATTAAAACTGAAGAAACTGCAAAAAGGTGGGAATTTAAGGAGATGGGACCTGGATAAACTAAAAGAACCAGAGGTTGTACAGAGATTCAGGGAGAGCATAAGGGAGCAATTGACAGGAGTGGGGGAAATAAATGCAGTAGAAGAAGAATGGGTAGCTTTGAGGGATGAAGTAGTGAAGGCAGCAGAGGATCAAGTAGGTAAAAAGACGAGGGCTAGTAGAAATCCTTGGGTAACAGAAGAAATATTGAATTTAATTGATGAAAGGAGAAAATATAAAAATGCAGTAAGTGAAACAGGCAAAAAGGAATACAAACGTCTCAAAAATGAGATCGACAGGAAGTGCAAAATGGCTAAGCAGGGATGGCTAGAGGACAAATGTAAGGATGTAGAGGCCTCTCTCACTAGGGGTAAGATAGATACCGCCTACAGGAAAATTAAAGAGACCTTTGGAGATAAGAGATCGACTTGTATGAATATCAAGAGCTCAGATGGAAACCCAGTTCTAAGCAAAGAAGGGAAAGCAGAAAGGTGGAAGGAGTATACTATATACAAGGGCGATGTACTTGAGGACAATATTATGGAAATGGAAGAGGATGTAGATGAAGATGAAATGGGAGATATGATACTGCGTGAAGAGTTTGACAGAGCACTGAAAGACCTGAGTCGAAACAAGGCCCCCGGAGTAGACAATATTCCATTGGAACTACTGACGGCCGTGGGAGAGCCAGTCCTGACAAAACTCTAGCATCTGGTGAGGAAGATGTATGAGACAGGCGAAATACCCTCAGACTTCAAGAAGAATATAATAATTCCAATCCCAAAGAAAGCAGGTGTTGACAGATTTGAAAATTACCGAACTATCAGCTTAATAAGTCACAGCTGCAAAATACTAACACGAATTCTTTACAGACGAATGGAAAAACTAGTAGAAGCCAACCTCGGGGAAGATCAGTTTGGATTCCGTAGAAACACTGGAACACGTGAGGCAATACTGACCTTACGACTTATCTTAGAAGAAAGATTAAGGAAAGGCAAACCTACGTTTCTAGCATTTGTAGACTTAGAGAAAGCTTTTGACAATGTTGACTGGAATACTCTCTTTCAAATTCTGAAGGTGGCAGGGGTAAAATACAGGGAGCGAAAGGCTATTTACAATTTGTACAGAAACCAGATGGCAGTTATAAGAGTCGAGGGACATGAAAGGGAAGCAGTGGTTGGGAAGGGAGTAAGACAGGGTTGTAGCCTCTCCCCGATGTTGTTCAATCTGTATATTGAGCAAGCAGTAAAGGAAACAAAAGAAAAATTCGGAGTAGGTATTAAAATTCATGGAGAAGAAATAAAAACTTTGAGGTTCGCCGATGACATTGTAATTCTGTCAGAGACAGCAAAGGACTTGGAAGAGCAGTTGAATGGAATGGACAGTGTCTTGAAAGGAGGATATAAGATGAACATCAACAAAAGCAAAACAAGGATAATGGAATGTAGTCTAATTAAGTCGGGTGATGCTGAGGGAATTAGATTAGGAAATGAGGCACTTAAAGTAGTAAAGGAGTTTTGCTATTTGGGGAGCAAAATAACTGATGATGGTCGAAGTAGAGAGGATATAAAATGTAGGCTGGCAATGGCAAGGAAAGCGTTTCTGAAGAAGAGAAATTTGTTAACATCCAGTATTGATTTAAGTGTCAGGAAGTCATTTCTGAAAGTACACTCCTAGAAATGGAAAAAAGAACACATTGACACCGGTGTGTCAGACCCACCATACTTGCTCCGGACACTGCGAGAGGGCTGTACAAGCAATGATCACACGCACGGCACAGAGGACACACCAGGAACCGCGGTGTTGGCCGTCAGTGTCAGCCAGTTTGCCGTGGCATACGGAGCTCCATCGCAGTCTTTAACACTGGTAGCATGCCGCGACAGCGTGGACGTGAACCGTATGTGCAGTTGACGGACTTTGAGCGAGGGCGTATAGTGGACATGCGGGAGGCTGGGTGGACGTACCGCCGAATTGCTCAACACGTGGGGCGTGAGGTCTCCACAGTACATCGATGTTGTCGCCAGTGGTCGGCGGAAGGTGCACGTGCCCGTCGACCTGGGACCGGACCGCAGCGACGCACGGATCCACGCCAAGACCGTAGGATCCTACGCAGTGCCGTAGGGGACCGCACCGCCACTTCCCAGCAAATTAGGGACACTGTTGCTCCTGGGGTATCGGCGAGGACCATTCGCAACCGTCTCCATGAAGCTGGGCTACGGTCCCGCACACCGTTAGGCCGTCTTCCGCTCACGCCCCAACATCGTGCAGCCCGCCTCCAGTGGTGTCGCGACAGGCGTGAATGGAGGGATGAATGGAGACGTGTCGTCTTCAGCGATGAGAGTCGCTTCTGCCTTGGTGCCAATGATGGTCGTATGCGTGTTTGGCGCCGTGCAGGTGAGCGCCACAATCAGGACTGCATACGACCAAGGCACACAGGGCCAACACCCGGCATCATGGTGTGGGGAGCGATCTCCTACACTGGCCGTACGCCACTGGTGATCGTCGAGGGGACACTGAATAGTGCACGGTACATCCAAACCGTCATCGAACCCATCATTCTACCATTCCTAGACCGGCAAGGGAACTTGCTGTTCCAACAGGACAATGCACGTCCGCATGTATACCGTGCCACCCAACGTGCTCTAGAAGGTGTAAGTCAACTACCCTGGCCAGCAAGATCTCCGGATCTGTCCCCCATTGAGCATATTTGGGACTGGATGAAGCGTCGTCTCACGCGGTCTGCACGTCCAGCACGAACGCTGGTCCAACTGAGGCGCCAGGTGGAAATGGCATGGCAAGCCGTTCCACAGGACTACATCCAGCATCTCTACGATCGTCTCCATGGGAGAATAGCAGCCTGCATTGCTGCGAAAGGTGGATATACACTGTACTAGTGCCGACATTGTGCATGCTCTGTTGCCTGTGTCTATGTGCCTGTGGTTCTGTCAGTGTGATCATGTGATGTATCTGACCCCAGGAATGTGTCAATAAAGTTTCCCCTTCCTTGGACAATGAATTCACGGTGTTCTTATTTCAATTTCCAGGAGTGTATTTGTATGGAGTGTAGCCATGTATGGAAGTGAAACATGGACGATAAATAGTTTGGACAAGAAGAGAATAGAAGCTTTCGAAATGTGGTGCTACAGAAGAATGCTGAAGATTAGATGGGTAGATCACATAACTAATGAGGAAGTATTGAATAGGATTGGGGAGAAGAGAAGTTTGTGGCGCAACTTGACCAGAAGAAGGGATCGGTTGGTAGGACATGTTCTGAGGCATCAAGGGATCACCAATTTAGTATTGGAGGGGAGCGTGGAGGGTAAAAATCGTAGAGGGAGATCAAGAGATGAATACACTAAGCAGATTCAGAAGGATGTAGGTTGCAGTAGGTACTGGGAGATGAAAAAGCTTGCACAGGATAGAGTAGCATGGAGAGCTGCATCAAACCAGTCTCAGGACTGAAGACCACAACAACAACAACAATGTATCACGAAGCAAATACCGTCCGCACTGGCGGAATGTTACGTGATACCACGTACTTATACGTTTGTGATTATTACATCGTCATCTATCACAAAGCGAAAAAAGTGGTCCAACTAAAACATTCGTATTTCTTTACGTACTACACAAAAATGTAATAAAAATGGGGGTTCCTATTTAAAAAACCGCAGTTGATATCCGTTTGACCTACGGCAGCGCCATCTAGCGGGCCAACCATAGCGCCATCTGGTTTCCCTCTTGAAGCTAGACAAGTTTCATTCTTTGTAGTTTTTTCGTTTGACGCTTATTTCGTGAGATATGCTTTTCTTATGGTATTTGATGTTGCTGTAAACTGTAGCCGCACAGTCTAAGCAATAGGGCATAATTATCTCATGCCTCACTATAGCACCCACAGTTGTTAACAACGATCAACCAATACAAGTTTTAAATAATAAGATATCGCACAGTTGATATTTTATGTGGTGTTTCCAAGCCGTTTGATTGTGTAGATCATATTACTCTCGTAGAAAGGAATTTTAAGGAACTGATAGCTTTACAGCCGAATTAGAACTTTTTGCAAACGACCCTTGTGTTATAATTAAATTCTTCCCGAGACATTTAAGTCCCATCTTTATCTACCATAATGATAGAAGCCGAAGAAATGAATTAAAACTTCTGCCGCGGCCGGGGCTGGAATCCGAAGAAATGCTGACCCTTAGCACTACCGCAACTCTTTGGTTAATTGTCCTGCACAAACTACTCATGTCGAATGCCCTACACAACACTCAGTTCAATTCATATCTTCAGCTAATTTTCCCCCTAAATTGTCACTATTGCCAAGGCTCTCCGGCATTGGAATAACACTCCAGCGTTGAACGTACCTGCACTACAGGTTATCTTATACAGGACTTCCCCATTACGTCCAACGCTGGATTGTTATTCCAATGCCGGGGAGCCCTGGCAAAAGTGACGAATTAGGGGGAAAATAAGCTTAAGATTCGAAGTTCGTGTTGGGGAGGGCGTTCTACTCGGGTAATTCGTGCAGCACTCTTGACCATGTAATTACTATCGCGTAACGCTCAGCGGTGGTGTAATGGTCACCATTTCTCCCTACTAAGTAAGGAGACCCAGGTTCGAGTCCCGACCATGACACAAATTTTAATTCATTTCTCTTCTGATTCTATCATTATCGTAGATACTAGCTTTGCTTAAACAAATTTCGGCATTGCAGCCGGTTGTCGTACAATACATTCCACGATATTCCAGCTGGGTGCCTGCGTGTCATCCCCAAGTGAGCCATCGAAGACTGTCCGCAATAAACAGTATAGAGCACCGTGAGTTTTCCGCGCATGTGTCAAAATCATGATGACGGACTACATTACCCGGCGGCAGCGCCCTCGCTGGTGGAACTACGGAACTCAGCAGTCCTCTCCATTGCCACTCTGTCATCTACGATAGCAGACTTTCTCGGATCAGTGAAGAACGACTTGTTATTGCGGAAGGCCGGAATCAACAAAATACCAACGTGGTATGGCTTACGTAGGTTAGACCATACGCACCGTGAAAGAACGCTCCGCTGAACATCAACGCTGCAGTCGTTGTTTATAACCAAGCAGGTCCACTATTCCTGAACATCGTATTTCCACTGGACATACAGTGGAGAAAGAACAGTGATGCTGACCACAGGGACACCTTTTTTGGACTCCATTATTAAAGTAACCGTGGAAATTCGCCCGGAGGAAAAGCGGATGAACCGTGATAGCGGCTGCCAGTTGGACAGCGGATGGAACCCTGTCATCTGCAAGATCTGCTCTAATCGAAGACGACAGAGAGCAACGACGGTCACGGCACTACGTCTGTCTGTCAGTTTGATTTGACGCATGCGCGGAATACCCACAGTGCGCTATACTGAACGAGGGCCTGCTGAAAAGTAATGCTTCCGAATTTTTTATGTGGAAACCCTTAAAGCTTTTTAAATAAAACTTCCGTAATTAACATTCTACATCTTTATTTTTCTTGTCTGCGTATTTAATTCTCAATAGAACTACCCGACTAACGAACAAAATTTCTACAACAAGAGACCAGCTTGTTGACGCTTAGAAAGTTTGACTTTGTTGTCGGAGTCACAACCTCACCTCTGCTTCCATCAGTTGATCACTATCAAAGTGAAGTCTTCGAAGATGTTCATTAAGCTTTGGAACCAAATGGAAATCGGATGCGGTCAGGTCTGGGCTGTATGGAGGATGGTCGATGACAATGAACACAAGGCGCCGGATCGTTGCAGTGTTCGTGTATGGTCTTCATTGTAATGCTGAAGCCGGCCGAAGTGGCCGTGCGGTTAAAGGCGCTGCAGTCTGGAACCGTAAGACCGCTACGGTCGCAGGTTCGAATCCTGCCTCGGGCATGGATGTTTGTGATGTCCTTAGGTTAGTTAGGTTTAACTAGTTCTAAGTTCTAGGGGACTAATGACCTCAGCAGTTGAGTCCCATAGTGCTCAGAGCCATTTGAACCATTGTAATGCTGAAGGAGAGAGTGTTCCATGCTGGAACGAACTCTTCGAATTCGAAACTTGTTTACAGCATGCTGCTTCTCACGCGCCGACATAGTTACGTCACACACCGCCGCGTTACACGCTAAGATTCGGAACCCTCTCCCGGCAGAGGGTTGAAACTTGTGTCAGTGAAGAGGTAAGTCGAGCTACTAATGTGAGTGAAATGTAATACCTCAAACGATTTTGAGAATAGAATAAAAAATTCGGAGGTATTAGTTTTCAGCACGCCCTCGTTGGTGGACGAAGGACGTCTTTGTTAGTCTTCGATGGCTCACCTGAAGATGACAGGCAGGTGCGCAGTGGAAATATCGTGGAATGTATTTTACGACGACTGGTTGAAATTCCCAATATTTGTTTGATCTTTTAATTCTCCGGCAAAATTTTAAAATTCACATCGATATTAGCCTTATAAATAGTCCCATTAGCGAGAAAGCGACAGAAGAAATTTTAAATGATGTTTTGAAAAGAATGGTTAAATGCTTCTCAGAAAACGGACTCTCCTCATGTTTGGAAAAGACACGCTTTATTCAGTTCTGTTCAACAACTAGAGCCATACCAACGTAGCACATGAGCAGGAGTCAATAAGCGGGTAAAATGCTTCAAATATTGAATACACATATCGATGAAAACTTGAAGTAAAAGAAGCATGTTACTGAGCTTCGCAAAGTGCAACTACTTTTGCTCTTTGTATAATTGCTAATCTTGGAATCAAACGAGTTAACCTGTGAAATATTTTGCCTATAGCCACTCAAGAATGTCTTACGGAATAATTATCTGGGGTAACTCACCACTTGGAAATGAAATACTGACAGCATAAAAGCGAGCAGTAAGGATAATATGTGGTCTTCAGCCCCGGCCGTCATGTATGTGCCTCTTAAAGGAACTAGGCGTTTCAACTGTGCCGTCACACTAAATACATTCGCTAATGAAATTCGCCATAAATAATCAATCTCAATTTGAGGAGAACTGTAACCAACAGCATTAGAGGGAACATTATGTTTATTACACATTATTAAAGCTGTTAGTTCTTCAGAAATTAGTTCAATATGCAGCAACAAAAACCTTTGATCATTTGTCGAATAACATAAAAGGTCTGTCTGATAGGCACTACTTCTCTGCTGCCTCCCAAATAACACATGCGCTCTCCTGCTTGCCTTGTCGGACTGCCCGTCCATGAAGAAAGCGTACTGCAGAGAAAAGGCTTATCCGGAGCCTGTGGGATTATTTCCACAATCAATCTTTCAAGCAGAGCTCATGCTCTTTCGCAAATTGTAACTTTGTGCGACGATTCCTTCCCGTGGTGGTGATAAGTTCCTGTGTAACCAAATTGCTGCGGTCATCGGTCCCTAGGCTTACACACTACTTAATCTAACCTAAACTAATTCACGCTAAGGACAACAGACACATCCGTGCCCGAGAGAGGACTCGAACCTTCGACAAGGGGGCAACCGCGCGAACCGTGGCAAGGCGCTTCCTTCCGGGACACCCTGTATTTGCAGCAAGCTCCCGATTATTCAGGTGGAGGGGGGGGCGGTATTAGTGCATAGTTAGACAATTTTTGAAAAGGTAAGAAAAACGAGGGCTGTCGTTTTCTGTTATAATTGTAATGAACGTTTTCTTTCAGGCTGCAACATTAGGCATGAGATTCACGTTTTACCACTGCAAGCTATGCGGACCTATATACCGCCGCCGGTCGTCCTTGAAATATTTTTCCGTTGTTTCCCGTATGTTAGACAAAACACGAAGACACTAATGTTGTAACACTACAGTGACCGATTTTGCCTACCTTATTCCCTTGGAGCTAAGGTTCGATAACTTCGACTGATTCTGCTAATAATGCAAGCAGTGCAATGGGTTTTCATATATGATATGTAGCATGTTTTATAAACACTGATAAATATCAGATTTGGATTAGATGTGGGGCTCGAAAAATGCCTCTGAGCACTATGGGACTTAACAGCTATGATCATCTGTCCCCTAGAACGTAGAAATACTTAAACCTAACTAACCTAAGGACATCACACAACACCCAGGCATCACGAGGCAGAGAAAATCCCTGACCCCGCCGGGAATCGAACCCGGGAACCCGGGCGCGGGAAGCGAGAACGCTACCGCACAACCACGAGCTGCGGCCGATCAGATGTGTATTTTGGGTGACCTGTGCTTCTCGGTTGCAGTGCTCATATCTTTGTATGCTTCTCCGAGCACTATTTACTCCCCTTTAAACGAAGCAATCGTTTGGATGCTTGTGTGCAGTCTGTGGTTCAAGTCTAGTACCTATGCACAGAGAGTATGGGCAGAGGTTTGGATCAAACTTTGACTGTCACATGAACAAGTGTTCAGTCGAAATGAGTTTGATCGAGGGTCATTTAAGTATAGGTTAGTTAGAATGTACTTCGATTCAGAACTTATATTAAAAAGATAACTACCACTCAAAATGGTTCAAATGGCTCTGAGCACTATGGGACTTAACATTTGAGGTCATCAGTCCCCTAGAACTTAGAACTACTTAAACCTAACTAACCTATGGACATCACACACATCCATGCCCGAGGCAGGATTCGAACCTGCGACCGTAGTGGTCGCGCGGTTCCAGACTGAAGCGCCTAGAACCGCTCAGCCACAGCGGACGACTAACTACCACTTATTCCATTTCTTCTGGGGCAGATCTGTGAGGTGCGCTAGTGAGGGTCCGTCGTGTGAGCACTGCCTCAGGTCTCTCAGTTTGACTCCTAGCCCGACACAAATACGAACAACACGAGAGTAAAAGAATTTTATCACCAAACATTTTCTGCTTTTATGTGTCTATTGTGCGAGACGAGTACGATGGTGCAACGTAGTAGCTACGTGTGATTATGTTGCAAGGGGATATAATATGGAAAATGAGGTGTTACTATGCCTGCATTATGTCGCGTCGTCGATAGAGACGATACTTACATTACAAGGACTTTCATTGGTGGCACCCCTTGTGCAAATGTGGTCGATGCTGATGGCTCCAGGAAAGGCCTCCTCACAGTCTTCATTAGGGATGACGACCAGGTCTACGTACATCAGCGTAGGGCTCACGGTTTGTGACTCTGAAACATCGTTCGTAGAACGTTTTAACGTCTTTTGCAAGACGTGAATTACAACTAGTTTGTAATTCAGCAAACTTTCTTTGGTGCGTTTTCTTAACTGACCAATTTAACTTTGCAAAGAATGTATTCGTAATTGCGAATAAGACCAGACTCCAGCTGCGCAATCTACTGAGGGCAATGAAAATTTGTGCCGGACCGGGACTCGAACCCGGATTTGCCGCATACCGCGAGCGGTCGCCGTAGCCGCCTCTGCCGTCCGAGCACACTTCTCGGACTGACCCAAAACTTCCATATGTTGCCGCGTGTCTATGTCCAATATTCGCACAATTGCTGTGATTCCCACACAGGGATGGACTTAACGATTATTGTCGCGGCCTTGTCTTGGCATGAAATACTATATCACAGTGTCTGTCTTTTTTACGATGTACTCCGCAATGTCCTTCAGAGATGCATGTCCACATTTCAAAAAAAGTTTTGCATCACCCCAGTTCCCAGAACTGCTGAAGATAGACGTCGAGTGTGGATATTGTATCACAGAGACAGTCCCTTTGACTGTTCAGAGATGTCACTAAAGCCGTCCAAAGATGTAAACAACCAAGCACGAGCAGAGCCTATTGGAGCGGCTCCGACAGCCGATCAGTTCAAGTCCTTCCACCGGGAAGGACGTACACACCTCGTGTTGCCTGTAGTTCAACCATGCCTAGACGATCAATACAACGGTTCGATCGTGTCCACATTGTTACTTTGTGACAGGAAGGAAGGGAACTGTCCAGGCGTCTCGGGGTGAACCAAAGCGATGTTGTTCGGACATGGAGGAGATATAGGGACACAGAATCTCTCGATGACATGCCTCGCTCAGGTCACCGAAGGGCTACTACTGCAGTGGATGACTTCTACCTACGGACTATGGGTCGGAGGAACCCTGACAGCAAGGCCACCTTGTTGAATAATGCATTTCGTGCAGCCACAAGACGTTGTGTTACGACTCAAACTGTGCACAATAGGCTGCATGATGCGGAACTTCACTCCCGACGTCCATGGCGATCTTTGCAACCACGACACCATGCAGCGCGGTACAGGACACCATGCAGCGCGGTACAGATGGGCCCAACAACAGCCGAATGGACCGCTCAGGATTGGCATCACGTTCTCTTCACCCATGAGTGTCGCATATGCCTTCAACCAGACAATCGTCGGAGACATGTTTGGAGACAACCCGGTCAGGCTGAACGCCTTAAACACACTGTCCAGCGAGTGCAGCAAGGTGGAGGTTCCCTGCTGTTTTGGGGTGGCATTATGTACGCCCCTGGTGGTCATGGAAGATGCCGTAACGGCTGTACGATACGTGAATGCCACACTCCGACCGATAGTGCAACCATATCGGCAGCATATTGGCGAGGTATTCGTCTTTATGGACGACAATTCGCGCACCCATCGTGTACATCTTGTGAGTGACTTCCTTCGGGATAACGACATCACTCGACTAGAGTGGCCAGCATATTCTCCAGACATGAACCCTGTCGAACATGCCTGCGATAGTTTGAAAGGGCCATTTATGGACGACGTGATCCACCAACCACTCTGAGGGGTCTGTTCCGAATCGCCGTAGAGGAGTGGGACAATCTGGACCAACAGTGTCTTGATGAATTTTTGGATAGTATGCCACGACGAATACAGGCGTGCATCAATGCAGGAGGACGTGCTACTGGGTATTAGAGGTACCGGTGTGTACAGCAGTCTGGACCACCTCCTCTGAATGTATCGCTGTATGGTGGTACAACATGCAATGTGTTGTTATCATGAGCAATAAAAAGGGCGGAAATGATGTTTATGTTGATCTCTATTTCAATTTTCTGTACAGGTTCCGGGCGAAACCGAGGTATGCAAAACTTTGTTTGATGTGTGCATTTCCTGTATTTCATACAATTGTCCACCGCAGCAGGGGCTTTTCCTTCGGACGTGTATGCATGTCTGAAGCACATTGCAAAATAAATCGTTAAAACTCAGGCGCTGCAATCTAATATAGTAATTGTAGGTTTCACCTTTCAGTGAATCACAGCTTTAACCTAAGACTGTCCAAGCACAACCATGCGCTTTTACCCCAAGTCTTGCAAATATCTATATTTGTGATTTGAAAGCAATGTCCATTGAATTACTGTAAACCACTGTTCATTTATTCCAGCAATAATCATTTCGGCTTTATAGGCATTCTGAAGTGGATGTCGAAATGCTAAACTATATATGACCGACGTTTGATGTTATAGTCGAAAAAACATATTTATGATCTCATAAAACAGTTATCATGTAACAGGATATGAGTTTCTAACAGCTGGTTTATAATACGTCAACTTGTTTCTAAGACCAGAAATATGATTTTTCCGCGCTGACATATCACGTAGACAGGTCAGATTCATTGTAACATTTCAGCATCTCCATGAGAAAGGCTCTAAATGCGAAAACATAATTGTGTGAAATAAATTAGCAGTAATTTACAGTTAAATGACGGAACTTTTTTTTAAGGAGATACGGAAAGAGAGAGAGAGAGAGAGAGAGAGAGAGAGAATTTCATGTTCGTTGTCCGTAGTACTTTAATTCAGCGATACATTTAGGGCAGTACTGTGGTTGACAAAAGACTTTTTGGAGGCGCCGCACACGACGTGACGCCCCCTCACTCCTTACCGTCAGACACCTTGCCCCAGCCGCTAAGGGTTGCTGTCCAGTCATTGTAAGTCTTGTCCACCTGCGACGCCAGCCTCACAGTCTTGATTGTGTCTGCGAACAAACAACGGAAGGTATCGAGTTCGTAACATAGAGTGACAACGTTCACATGCTCATGACTGATGCGACAGGCTCTACGCATGTTGTTACGTTCACCTGTAGCTAGAAATTAGAACTTCACTACGCGTCGTACTGTCAGCAGCAAATCTAAATAAGAAAAGACAGTAAGAAATATCCTCTAGTGTACAGGGGTTACTTGTAATTGAAGAACCTTTTTGAGAAACCATATCGATTAAATTAACCAAAATTTTATGAACAAAATAAGTTGAAACCACCAATAATTATTTGAATGACACCGTCTTCCCAGTTACTTCGTAGCTGCACAAATATTTTGAGCATTAATCAACACGTCCACACTCAGACCTGTCATAGAATGAGTATGCTCTAATGAAAACCACTTTTAGAACATTACAAATGAAGTCAGTAACACAATTCTGGTACTGAACGCATAAGTCAAAATGTAGAGAATTAATCATTTTTACTCACAGATATAACGGTGGAAGCCTTTCTTAATTGTCGTTCAGTGAAAACTGAAGGGATGCTCAAGTTAACTTTACAATAAACATAAAAGTGCCTAAAATGAAATGTAAATAAGAATATTGTTAATATTTGTAACCAGTTTCTTCAGTTGCTACCTTCAGTTACGTTTCATCACTGTAGATAATAAAAATTCAGTATTTTGCAAGTGAATTTATTTGCCCGTATGGAACATATTTCGCCTGTACATGCAAGGCATCTTCAGTGGTCTATAACACACAGAAAAGTATATAATTAACCTGTTTTGATATGAAATGTGTAGTGATTCTTTGGCAGCTTATTTCCATTTAGCTTTTTCTGTTTACATCTGTATGAATACGTTTTTTATTTACATTCATTTTTTGTTCTTTTTATGCAGCCGTTTGTTTCCCTATATGTGATAAATGAGTAATGATATAGTTGCAAATAGAATTAGCTGCATTTAAATAAGCTGCCAAAGAATCACTACGAATCTCCTATCAAAACAAGTATTCTTTGTATTGTTGTAGAGCACTGAAGATGTATAGCACGTATAGGCAAAACATGTATCGTACGAAAACATAAATTCTGTTGCAAAAGAGGGTATTTTTATTATCTATGTTGGTAAAACGTAATTAAATAAGAATAGCTATGTATGAGTCGCAGACGAGCGAAAAAATCGGTTCAATGAAGATTTCAGTAACAAGTTTGAATGCCATCTGTAACAGCCATCTTTCATGAGATTATTATTTGTAATGATTAACGGTGCTTAAACTGATTCAGCAGGTTGCTTTTCTGCCTTTTGCGTATCATATGGCCATGTCTTGGAGAAGGATTGCGCGGAGAACCAAGTATATTGTTTTTATTTCCTTTCTTTTGCGTATCAGCATCGTATATTGCTCATAACCTCAGTTAGCTATGTGATTTATGTATGTATGTTTAATTGGCGGGCCGGCCGAAGTGGCCGTGCGGTTAAAGGCGCTGCAGTCTGGAACCGCAAGATCGCTACGGTCGCAGGTTCGAATCCTGCCTCGGGCATGGATGTTTGTGATGTCCTTAGGTTAGTTAGGTTTAACTAGTTCTAAGTTCTAGGGGACTAATGACCTCAGCAGTTGAGTCCCATAGTGCTCAGAGCCATTTGAACCATTTTTAATTGGGGACGGATGTGTGACTGTAGGACCAGTCTACTTTTCTTGGTTTTCGTCGTAGAACATTTATTGAATTAAATGAAATTGCATGGTTTCAGAGATCTTTTTGAGTCTCAGACGTCTATGATACATATATACAGACTAAAGTGGCGAATGAAAATTTGTACCATGCCAGGATTCGCACCAAGGCCTCCTGCTCGTTGGGCAGAGGCGCTGACTCTAGCAAGGCTTTGCACAATTGCACGGACTACCTAGCACGCCACCCTACTCACTTCAAATTTCCATTCACGCCTCTTCTAACTTGGTATGCCTCCTAAAGTAGATCAGCACTGCAAAGACTCTCCAACTGTATTGGCGTAGCACCTCAGCATCGAAGGAAACGGGGTATCCTGCCTGAACCCCAGGTGTAGGTGCTTTAATCAAATGAAACAGTTTGGTCCTAGGGACCTTTTCAAGTCTCAGACATCTATGATGCAGATTGAAGTGACGAATGGAAATTGTACCAAGGCTGGGACTCTAACCCGTGTCTCCTGCTCACTGGGCAGGTGCGCCAACCACTACGCCACCCTGGCACAGTGGCTTTGCACAACTGCACGGACTACCTTAGCATGTCTCCCTCCTCAATGCAAACTCCCATTCACGCCTCGGCCCACTTGGTATTAAAGCACTTGGTGTTAACGTAATAAAACTCAATCCCTGAACAATAGCTTAAGATGAGATTGCACTGAGTGGAACCTGTGAATAGAGAGGCACTACCTGCTCAAGATAAGAAGCACGTCGACTTCACCAAGTCCATACGATATGGCAAAAAGAAGGACTGGTACTTCAAGGAAATTCAGTTACAGAATCAGTCAGTAATCAAGCAGTAGGTAACATCATTACATTAATTAAATAAAAAAGAAAAGCAACTGGCAGCTTTTAAGTTACATCTGTTCCACTTAAAAATTAGTAAAATGCTACACTACTGGCCATTAAAATTGCTACACCACGAAGATGACGTTCTACAGGCTCGAAATTTAACCAACAGGAATAAGATGCTGTGATATGCAAATGATTAGCTTTTCAGAGCTTTCAGACAAGGTTGGCGCCCGTGGCGACACCTACAACGTGCTGACATGAGAAGAGTTTCCAACCGATTTTTCATACACAAACAGCAGTTGACCGGCGTTGCCTGGTGAAACGTTGTTGTGATGCCTCGTGTAAGGAGGAGAAATGCGTACCATCACGTTTCCGACTTTGAGAAAGGTCGGATTGTAGCCTATGGCGATTGCGGTTTATCGTATCGCGACATTGCTGCTCGCGTTGGTCGAGATCCAATGACTGTTGGCAGAATATGGAATCGGTGGGTTCAGGAGGGTAATACGGAACGCCGTGCTGGATCCCAACGGTCTCGCGTCACTAGCAGCCGAGATGACAGGCATCTTATCCGCATGGCTGTAACGGATCGTTCAGCCACGTCTCGATCCCTGAGTCAACAGATGGGGACGTTTGCAAGACAATAACCATCTGCACGAACAGTTCGACGACGTTTGCAGCAGCATGGACTATCAGCTCGGAAATCATGGTTGCGGTTACCCTTGACGCTGCATCACAGACAGGAGCGCCTGCGATGGTGTACTCAACGACGAACCTGGGTGAACGAATAGCAAAACGTCATTTATTCGGATGAATCCAGGTTCTGTTTACAGCATCATGATGGTCGAATCCGTGTTTTGGCGACATCTCGGTGAACGCACATTGGAAGCGTGTATTCGTCATCGCCATACTGGCGTATCACCCGGCGTGACGGTATGGGGTGTCATTGGTTACACGTCTCGGTCACCTCTTGTTCGCATTGACGGCACTTTGAACAGTGGACGGTACATTTCAGCTGTGTTACAACCCGTGGCTCTATCCTTCATTCGATCCCTGCGAAACCCTACATTTCAGCAGGATAATGCACGACCGCATGTTGCAGGTCCTGTAGGGGCCTTTCTGGATACAGAAAATGTTCGAATGCTGCCCTGGCCAGCACATTCTCCAGATCTCTTACCAATTGAAAACGTCTGGTCAATGGTGGCCGAGCAACTGGCTCGTCACAATACGCCAGTCACTGCCCTTGATGAACTGTGGTATCGTGTTGAAGCTGCATGGGCAGCTGTACCTGTACACGGCATCCAAGCTCTGTTTAACTCAATGCCCAGGCGTATCAAGGCCGTTATTACGGCCAGAGGTGGTTGTTCTGGGTACTGATTTCTCAGGATCTCTGCACCCAAATTGCGTGAAAATGTAATCACACGTCAGTTCTAGCATAATATATTTGTCCAATGAATACACGTTTATCATCTGCATTTCT
The DNA here is from genome assembly GCF_023864345.2 of Schistocerca serialis cubense. Classification (NCBI taxonomy): domain Eukaryota; kingdom Metazoa; phylum Arthropoda; class Insecta; order Orthoptera; family Acrididae; genus Schistocerca; species Schistocerca serialis. The sequence continues at coordinate 540,415,968 of NC_064639.1, forward strand.
TCTTGGTGTAGCAATTTTAATGGCCAGTAGTGTATGCTGTCGTGGTGTTCGAGGTGATTATCTTTCTAATTGACGACGTTTTGTCTTACCAGTAAGCGTAACCATTTCCGACAGGTGAACGACAGCGACGTCGTTGTCCGTGGTGCTGCCGTCCGTCCAGTAGTCCGGGTGGACGACTGCGTCCGTCGAAGTCTGCGTCAGCGCTCCCTCTGGGTTTTCAGCGGACGACAATGTGCCCAGACTTATCGTGAACGACGTTGTCCTATAGGCAGGAAACAATTACCGAAGAGCATTTCATACAGCGGAATAAAAAGAGAAGTTTCTCTACTGTTTCTTGTTTTACGTCAGTTACACAGCACTAACGAATTTTGCTTTCGGGAATGAACAGGTCTAACAGAGAAGTTCTGAAAATGAGATGTAGATCAGTTGCCGTAGACAAACTGAATAATATGATGAAGGTAGTGGATAATACCAGTCTACAAAAGGTGTCAAGCTACTTGTAATGACGACGAAGGCAAGTTTCTTTACGAGCACAAACAGGAAGATGAATTAAAGAAACTAAAAGGCATGAACACAAAACGGAAAACGACCAACGCATTGATGGATAACACTTCTTTGGCCATTGTACTGAAGGATATAAACTATTATGCAGGTTTCGTTTTCAATAGGCAAATAATAAAATTGAGTAATTTAGGTGATAAATAATATTATCCAAGTTGAAATGCTGTTTCGTAACATTTTACTTTTTGTACTGTAGAGGAGTTCCTCACAGTAGTTCATTCCCTTCCACTACGGCGCAGTATTTATTATGTATACTATTGTATACTGCTGCTATTGTATATATATTTGTTATTTTAAGTTTTTTTTAAAAAATTTGTAGTGCTTTTCTTAATTTTAAGTTTTAACATTATGTATTGTGTGGTGTATTTGTTTTTAAAACAAATTATATTTTGATTAGATTATTATTCTCTTGCGAAGATTCACAAATTTGTTGTGAGTTTTGCACCACTTCTTGGCGGGAAGAGCAAAGACTTTTCAAAAAACCTATGTCCTGTATGTCATATTTTATGTGTCACCTGAAATCGCTTGCAGAAGGCGTAGCGTTCTCAAGATCAAGAACAGAGTTCGCATTGACACTTAATTTATTTGTGTTGTGATCATGTTCGATCACGACCGAATATGAGACATAGCAGCTACGAACAGAGAAACCTAAGGGACCAGACAGAGTTGGAAATTTTCTTTACTATACTACACCACACATTAAAAGAAGTTGGATTTAAATCACAAACAAGGTAAATAGCAATGCGCCATCTGCCTTAACTACGACGTTTGCAGACATGCAGTCGGTCCCTGGTAGCTGTATGAAAATTATAAAAACACCGTTATTTCTGTTGCTATTAATAGGAGATGGATAGCATAGAAATACTTTAAGTAATAAGCAGGCACTACTACATTTGAGAGCACAATAACTTATTTAATTACCTTAGTCAGTATTGCTAACAATAGGTTCAAAAATGGTTCAAATGGCTCTGAGCACTATGGGACTCAACTGCTGTGGTCATCAGTCCCCTAGAACTTAGAACTACTTAAACCTAACTAACCTAAGGGCATCACACACCCATGCCCGAGGCAGGATTCGAACCTGCGACCGTAGCAGCAGCGCGGCTCCGGACTGGAGCGCCTAGAACCGCACGGCCACCGCGGCCGACAACAATAGGTTCCTTACAATTTCTATTTTCTATCTTTCTGGCTGTTTCCTTAAATAAAGTACTTTAACATCTTCGATATTTCATCAGCACTGAACAATAGTAATATTTTATAATAACTAATTAGTTATTACGGACCAAGCCATATGCGCGTCCGCCGTCTTTAAAAAATATCACTACTGAGTTAACAGAAGAGGATTACAATTCTTCAGCTGTCAAAAAATAAGAAACACAAAATATCTATATCGATACAATTTATGAACAATTTGTATTCCGCACCGTGGCGCGTAAGGTATTCTTTGAAATAACAGGTGATCGCTGCTCAGCGACGATCTAAGAAATTTTTACACAGATGGGTTTTATGAACCTGCATGGCTAGACTATCGAATGTAAGTTTATTTAAGCTATCGAAACAGATACTAATATTACAATTGACTCATTGCATGACCACTTTGATTTGAGTCGCTTAGTCTTTTGGGACCCGATGAATAAAAATTAAGGTAAACTATTTAAGATATAGAATAAGGAATGAATTGAGGAGCACAAAACTGTGCATGTTGTGCAGTCTTAATCAATTCTGTTAATATCTTTTCAGCTTACAAGGGCATCATGTGCTAGCCTAGTGACTGCCTTGTAAGACGAATACTGGTTAAGGAAATAAATTGATACTGTATAACATCCACAATTTTATGTCTTTCGCTTACAGTTGAATCAGTGATCTGGAATAGCGGTCATATCTCAGAAAACAAATCTTTCAGGACACAAAAAACTGTTTTACTACACAATGGGCTTAAGTATGGTATCGTGGAGTTGCTATGTAGCAATAGGCCCCAGGATGCACAACATACCGTACTTAAGCCATCGAGTGTGGTCAATTATCCAGTTTGAACGTACTGGAATGACGCTTTTTCGAAAATGATAATTACTGACGCAACAAGTGTTCTGTCTGCAGCAGAAGGATTGTGTTATGCAATTTTATGTTATTCATATTTGTTATATCAATAAAAGAGTGTGTTATCAGCGCATAGGTCTATTCATAATGTATGAAAAATACAACCACAATTAAAATGTGGCAAAGTATGCAATGGGTGGTATCCTTCGATCATCTTTATCCTGTCCATCCTTCGGTGGCCTCTGGCAGATGCTGTTATAAATGTTATAAAATAGTTTCCGCTCGTCAAGCATGTAGGGCACGATTTTCTTTATATCATCTAGTTATCTCTCTTTTTTTATTGGATCAGATCCAATCTATGCTTGTTCATATGGAAGACGTGCCTGACATCCTACTTTGAGCTGTGGAAACTGGAAAGCAGTGAGTCCATAAATGAAGTGGCTGTACGTAAATATCTGAAACTTCAGTTTGTTTTGCAGTCATAAGAGCGCATGGAGATATCATCGCTTTTGTAGTGGTTTGGCCCCAGGCCTTAAGTCCAGACTATCGTCAGTTTCCACGTTTATGATGCGAAAGTTCTGGTTCTGACACAATGAACATATCAATGTTTCACACTCCTCATGATTCATCTCCAGACATAGCCCCTTCTCTGACTCAATACCAATCCAACGACCACTTATGTTGATGGGACATGACCCCTTCTTACACCCAACGACGCATACAGATATAAAGGTCAGTTATCTGTGGATAACACAGTTTGAAGAAAAGTGGACATGCCCCTTTTGGGTTTGGACATGCCTCTTTTTTTCATGTCACCGATTCAGTTATGAAGTTGTTCACCAAGAAGAGACAGAACATTTACCTAACATAAAATTGTATAAGTGCGATGAAGGAATAAAAACACATGTAACAAGAACAAAGTAAAGTTTTCATATGAGAGAGAAAATATTCTCTGCACTCATGGAGAAGTAGCTGAAGAAAACATTTGTGTGGTGGAGTGTAAAGTACATAGTGGTCTCCTCTCTTCAGAGAAGTGAAGGGCAGTTTTCAGGTGTTTCATCGTATAATATAGACTTTCACGGCCGGTATTGGCGTATGAATTTTGTTTTGTAGGCGTCAAAGAGTGCTCCAAGACGTATTTCTGTGACAACGTTTCCGTCTCTAGTGTTGGGGGACACCATCCGAGGCTACGAAGACTCAGATAGCAGTTTCAGACTTGAGAGTTTATTTAACTTTGAAACTGTTGACCGGTCCTTATAGCTTCTGACTGTGTCTCCAGCACTAGGAGATGGGACGTTAGGCATAGAATTAAGCCTTGGACCACCACCCAATGTCTACGAAACAAAATTCATCAAACGTTTAGGAGTTTTTGAACAGTGAATCTACAGTGAAATCGGAGGTGGAAATAACAGAGAAAAAAGCGGTTAAAAAAAAAGACTAAATCAGGAAAGACAAGTACGAACTGAAGACTGAACATCTCAAGGAGATGGCTTTCCCTCACATTTAATCACAGCATAGGTGACCACCATTGGTGATGCAGAACGCCCAGTTGTATGGATAAATGTCACAAAGCTTTGTTTAGCGACGAGAGCATATTCAGCCCTGGAGTCAAATGTGCTTATCTGCGAGTGCAGTGCGCACAGGAGAGCGGAAACTATTGTAGTGTATCAGGCAACAGCATACTGGGCCAAATCGAGGCATCATTGTGTGGGAGCCGTAGCCTGAATGACAGTACCACCTCTGGTGCTGGCTAAGGGAGAGGATACCTGTAGAATACCATCTAGGCAATTCTGTTACCGCACCTGCGTTATGGAGATGTGTTCTCCAGTAGAACAGTGCCTGAGAACGTACTGCTCTCTTTATGTGATGCACTCTTCGTGGTAGTTTAGTCCCATCGCAATCACCTAAAATTTCGCGCGCCTTGCTCGTGCGAAGCGATGTCAGGTTGACTCTACATTACAGGGGACATTCCTTGACCAAACGCAACACCATATGGAAGCAGCTTGGATGACTATCTTCTGAGATGATATCGGATACTTACATGGTCCCGTCTACGCACAGTTACAGAGGTATTGTACCTTGCGATTAGTGTAACACACGATCCCTACAATGTGCGAATATTGTGGATCCATTGCTCCTGAATGCTCATTCTCCACGGTTTGCTAATCAACACAAGAAAATAAAGATGGTTGGGATACTGAATTGGAACAGAAAGCATATCAAAATATGCACCGAAAAAAATGTTGCATGGTTGCAACATCAGGTAAATTTCAATGCTCTAGTCCGACAAGAAAGGAATTCCTTATTATCACGTTTTATATTTTCATTTACAAACTGTCCGACAGCGTTATTTCCGAGAAAGTGGGCTGCCAGTCAGTGTGGGTAAATGAAAAGTGCCAAATTCAAATGGCTGTAAGCACTATGGTACTTAACATCGGACGTCATCAGTCCCCTAGACTTAGAACTACGTAAACCTAACTAACATAAGGACATAACACACATCCATGCCCGAGGCAGGATTCGAACCTGTGACCGTAGCAGCAGCGCGTTTCCGGACTGAAGGACCTGAAACCATCCGGTCACAGCGGCCGGCGAAAAGTGCCAATTCGGACCAATACGTTTCAGGTCGCGCAGTGTGAACCACATCTGCAGCATCTCGTAAACATCCAAGGTCCTATCCAAACTTATGCTGCACGTTATAGAGCGTCAGTCTGGTTTTCAGACAAATAGTAGGTGAGCTGCTAATGGAGCAGTGAGGTTCTCAAATGACGATACACAGCAGGAACTTACCAGTGGCAGCATATGTACAGTGTGATTATAATAAAAGTTAAACTTTCAAACCGCTGTAGAAATAACACCACTGGTCAGAATGACGTCAAATTGCAACGGAATATTATCGGAGAAGGGGAAAAACGTATGGCAGAAGAAAAATAAATAGTTACAAAATGTAGCAATAGATGGCGCTGTAAGCATCATAATTTAATAGTGGTCGACTACAAATCATTTATACAACAATGCCTAAGGTGTACGTTTGACTTTAAACGAACTGTACTACTCAATGTGGATGGGTGTATTGGTGTGAGACTGTTAGTTACGTAAGCCCATCCACCACGGCAAAGGCGTACCACATCGGATGGGAAAAATCGGTTTTTAATTGGCCTGAGGCCAAAAAACGCATTAAAAACATCAATCAATCTGTTTTTAATTGTCCTGAGGCCAAAAAACCACAAAAAAACACCAGTCAAAGTCAAATCGGATTATTAACTTCCGTGTGACTGTCGCAAAACATGTTCAATATGGTGACCACCGTTTTCTGCAACAAGTTGAAATCGAGAAACAGTATTTTCCACAACAAATCGATGTGTTTTCGCGGTCACGTTCAGAATGTCTTGCTCAATGCGTGCCTTCAGTGCAGTTAAGTTCGCAATTGGAACACTGAACACATCTTTCAGATAGCCCCACAGCCAGAAGTCACATGGATTAAGATCAGGGATCGGGACGGCTAGGCTGTAGGGAAATGGCGGCTGATAATTCTAGCATTTCCGAAAGGCGCTCCAGCAGCTGCTTAACTGGATTTTCAATGTGCGGAGGTGCGCCATCTTGCATAAAAATGATCCCATCGACACATCCACGCTGTTGGAGAGTTGGAATGACGTGGTTATGCAAAAGACACTCATAGCGTCTACCAGTGACCGTACAGGTAACGGGACCGGAAGCAACCGTCTCATTGAAAAAATGTGGCCCTATGATAAATGATGCCATAAACCCGCACCACACAGTGACTTTTTCAGGGTGAAGTGGTACTGGTTGATTTGCGTGTGGATTTTTCGTTGCACGTACTCGACAATTCTGTGTATTGACATATCCTGTCAGATCGGAGTAGACTTCATCTGTCCACAAAATCTCCCACAGCCAATCATTTTTCACTTCCATTCGACGAAGAAATCTAGAGCAAAGGTCTCTCTTGCTGGCAGTTCAACAGGAAGCAACTCGTGCACATGGGTAATTTTGAATGGATAGCAAAGAAGGATGTTTTGTAGGATTTTATGCACCGTGCTCACGGGTATGTCCAATGTCGGGGCATTTCTCTGTGCACTACACGTTTGCACCCCAACACTGGTATCCTCCTGCTTTGCTGTGGCTCCTGCTCCCACTGACGAATCAGTTCGTTTCCTCCCTCCATCAGGTTGCACACCAAAAGATTTCGTCATTTCGAATTTCCGAATCATTTTCTCCAGACCCACGGCAGTCATCGGACCAACGCCTTTCTTCAAACCCTTCAGTGTGAGGCGTAGTGCCTTCGCATCGCTCCTGTCACTTGTTAGGACGATATCGTTATAGGCATGAGCCATCAACAGATGTCACCAGCTGACATGGACCTGAGTTACAGAGCTGCACGTAGTTGTACTAGTAGGCGGCAGAGGTCAGCAGTTGACGGACAGTGCTAGCAGTCGTAGTCAAAACAAGGTTGTAAAGTTACGTTTGATTAATATTTAATGTATTTGCATAATTATAATTGTTTTATATGTGTAGTAATTAGCAGTGTGAGTTTTGTATGAGTGAAGAAGAACAGAAGTAAATGAAAATTGTTTTGTTTATTCACGAAGTACCAGTTAAAGTATACAGGGGATTTACTATAATTAAATGTGCAGTCAGTTTATGGTACTAATAAATCGTGAGTAGAACACAAATTAATCGGTAATTTCAGAAGGAATAATTTTATATTTGATACTTCTCTAAATTCGGTTATTTAGCAATTGCCATAGAAAGAAATGTTTTACTATGATTGGTCATTGAAGTAAAGCGCGGGTTAGCGCGGGATAATACTGCAACCTGATTTGCTGTTTGTGATATCAGCCAATCCGAAAAATGCAGGCTCGCGCCAATCTATGCTGGGAACAAAGCCTTAGAAGGGTCGGGGCTGAAGGTTCGAAGTAGTAACATCTCATTGAAAGCAGCTCCGACGAAAGTACTGTAAAATCGCGGAAAAATGCTAATTACGAGTTCGCGAAGTAGTACAAAGTGTATTTAAGTGAACGGTATAGTGGAAGTCGTGTGGAATTTCGGACGGAATATCAAAATTATTGCTTTTGACTGTTAGTTAAAACTGCGTGGCGTGTTGTGCGATCTAAGACTGGAACAGGTATTACGTGTAGATCAGAGTGCACAACATTTGAGCGAGCATTTTCATAACTAAACGATCCGGTGAACTCTATTAACTTCGGTAACGGGTGTAAATACAATAAAGTGGCTATGTGTGTGATTGTGGTGTGCGTGTGAACTTTACATTGTGTTGCCACTTAGTACGGACTTGGTAGTATTAACTGTGATCTTTATCGTAAAAATACACCTGAAAATTTACATCGCCAAGTTAAAACTTTTATTTCAGTAGCTAGCCACATCCCGTTTACCGGACAATTCTATGTATGTTGCGACCTGCAATAGACAGTAGTGGTCTAGTATTTTCTACTACAGCTTTTAGCTATATTCCGTTGCAGTTTGACGTCATCCAAAGCAGTGGTGTTATTTCTACGGCGTTTTGCAAGTTTAACTTTAATTATAATCACCTCGCATGTGTGAGGGTGGATGAGAGTGAGTGAGTGACTGATGTATGTTTGAGCAAGTTAATGCACTTTACTTTCTCCTTTTATAAGGCATGGGTAAAAATCCTCCGCTTGTCAAACTTGTACTCACAAGGGGGAGGCTTCAGATAAGGACAACCGACTTGGCTCATATTTGGCAGGTCGCTTGTGTACAATCTAAAATGAAAGGGAAGTCTTTTCGACTTCCGCTTATGTACCGACGGTATAAAAGCCATGGTAGGAAAACGCCACTTGCATACCGACCAATGGCTGGTGAGTATAGAATCTGTGTTGGATTCCCAAGCACATTCTTTTTTTCATTTTTATTAAGTCCTTTTCGAAATTGGTAGGAACAGTAGGGTAAATAAGCTAAGTAATTTTTTCAAATGACTTGGGTTAGTAAATTCTGGTCGGTTTACAATGGTTCTTTCGTTCACTTCGTTGCATGCCTTTCATATCTTTCGAACAACTACATGGGTGGTACTTGTCACGTAATATTAGGAGCAAATATACTCGGAGCAGGAAGAACATTTAATGCATTCAATCTTCGCGCAACTAACGCCCCTTCCGAGGAATATGGGGAAAACATATTTCATTTACATTTAAAAATATTTCTTTTTTGGGAATTAAATTTGATACTTGCCACACATGCGATAACAATGCCTGAAAAGTCGGCGCTGAAAGTTGAAAGTGAATTATGTCTCAAATGGCTCTCAGCACTATGGGACTCAACTGCTGTGGTCATAAGTCCCCTAGAACTTAGAACTACTTAAACCTAACTAACCTATGGACAGCACACAACACCCAGCCATCACGAGGCAGAGAAAATCTCTGACCCCGCCGGGAATCGAACCCGGGAACCCGGGCGTGGGAAGCGAGAACGCTACCGCACGACCACGAGATGCGGGCGAACGTGAATTATGCAGTTAACTGTTATTGCATCCATGCGGAATGCCTGTTGGATTTTCAGAACATAGAATAGTTTGTCAATTATTTAAACAGTGAGCTCCAACATGGGATTGGAAACATGAAAATGAATGGCAGTTACTTGAAGATGGGCACAGGCCCGAAACCGGTCGCGTCTTAAGTCACCTTCAGTTGTGAGTGGTAGCGGATCTTATTCTACACCATGTAAAGTAAAGGAACAGTCACAGAGTTCAACAGCACCTATTATGTATAAAATTAACAGAGAAATGGAATGACAGCTAGAACCACGCCTGAGAGATAATGAGTTTTGGTTCCTGAGAAACCAAAGAACACATGAGGCGTTACTGAGCACTATTTAGTTTTGGAGCCAGATTGAAGAAAGGCAGATGCACGTTTGTAATATTTGTAGATTTTAAAAAAATCTTTTGAATATGTCAAGTGGAATACACCTTTGAACCCCTGAAATCATCACCAGTAGTATATGGAAGCCACATTTTATCTGCAGCATGTAATCGTACATAAATCAGACTGCAGTCGTAAGTAGAAGGTCATGCATGATAGGCAGGCAATAATTGAGAAAAGACTGAGATAAGAGCTCACCCCACCTATTATATTAATTACTCTGTACATAGAGAAAGCAGGAATGGACTCAAGAAAATTTATGGGAGAAGAAATAAAATTTTGAGCTTTCTATAAAAATATCTATAAATGAAAATACGGAATATCCTTTATCAATAACTTTCTCCTCGTGTAACGCTTACTTTAGATAACATATTCAACTGCTGAACAATACTGTTAGTGGACCCTGTGTTGCGTATGTGAACTGTGTCGTGTAAGAAATCTTTAAACTTAGTGAAATAATAAATTTTAAGTAATCATAACTAATCTAATTAAATACCAAAAGTAGCTATTTGTGAACTAAGTGAAAAAAATTAACTGAAACTCAGTGCTGAAGTACATTATGAAAGTTGCGTGACATGAAGTGCAATTTCTGGTTGGAAATGTCCACAACAATAAAATAATGTTCTACTCGGAACGCTCCACTGTCAATTAGTCTGCTTGCTTAGCACAACACCTGATAATTCTGACTACGAACTGTTTCCTTATAAAAATGCAAAGTGAAATTTGCCCTGAAATAAAGGTAACTTATCGCATGCTCAGCATGTTGTTAGGAAGAACTACGCTTACAGCTGGTAAAATTGTTGTTTATTGAAACATAATAGGCTTTGCGACTTAAAGCCGCGACATCAGGTGCAACCTACACGGTAAAAAGTAAAGTACAGTCTCACCACAGTTTATGGATATTAAAATTAATAAAGGAACGTCTAAAATATCCTCTCAACGTTAAAAGATCATAGACATACCCATTACTCCTAGTCAAAATTTACTATTCAGAGAATATCGTCAATATTAAGTCGAGCGTAAGGTATCGACGAGCTCCATTCTTTAAAATTTGCCAGCACCTAAAAAGAAAATATTTTACAGCGAGCGGACGCTAAAAGTTTTTAAAAAGGTGCCGGACTGGCGACAAAAAAATTGTCACTGCTAACATGATTAGTCGCAGCACTATGCATAGTAATTTGCATAGAGCTGCGACAAATCACGTTAGCAGTGACAATTTTTTTATCAGTGTTTCTTTTCTCGTCGATTCTACGGAGAACCTCCTCATTCCTTACCTTATAAGTCCACCTAATTTTCAACATTCTTCTGTAGCACTACACTTCAAATTCTTCGATTCTCTGCTGTTCCTGTTTCCCCACAGTCCATGTGTAACACCATACAAAGCTGCGCTCCAAACGTACACTCTCAGAAATTTCTTATTCAACTTAAGACATATGTTTGATACTAGTAGATTTCTCTTGGCCAGAATTTCCATTTTTTTCCAGTGGTAGTCTGCTTTTTAAGTCCACTTGCACCGTCCGTCAGGGAGTTTTATGCTGCCTAGATAGGAGAATTCATTAACTTCGTAATCGCCAATTACGATGATAAGTTTATCGCTGTTCTCATTTCTGCTACTTCTCGTTACTTTTCGCTTTAGTTCCATTTACTCTCAATCTACATTCTGTACTCATTAGACTATTCATTCCATTCAACAGATCCTGTAATTCTACTTCACTTTCACTGAGGATAGCAATATCATCAGGGAGTCTTAACATTGATATCGCTTCACCTTGAACTTTAACCTCTCTATTGAACCTTTCTTTTACTTCTGTCATTGCTTCTTCGACGTGTAGGCTGAATAGCATGGGCGAACGAGTACATCCTTTTCATCGTGTAGACTGAACAGCATGGGCGAAAGACTACACCGCTGTCTTACATCCTTTTAAATCCGAGTACTTCGTTCTTGGCCTTCCACTGTTATTGTTCCCTCTTGGTTCTCATACATATTTTATATTACCTACCTTATCCTATTGTTTACCACAATTTTTCTCAGTATGTCGATCATTTTTCACCATTTTACGAAATCAAACGCTTTTCCAGGTGGACATATCCTGTGAACGTGTCTTGATTTTTCTTCAGTTTCCCGTCGATTGTCAACCGCAACGTTGGAACTGCCTCTCCGGCGCCTTTACCTTTCCTAAGGCTAGATTGATCGTCGTCTGACAGATCCTCAATTTTCTTTTCCATTCTTCTGTATATTTTTGTCAGCAGCTTGGATGCAAGAGTTGTTAAGGTGATTGTGCGACAATCCTCGCACTTGTCGGCTCTTGCTATCTTGGGAACTGAGAGGATGATATTTTTCCGAAAGTGTGATGGTATATAGCCAGTCTCATAAATTCTACACACCCAGCGTGAATAATCGTTTTGTTGCCACTTACTCGAATAATTTTATAAATTCCGATGGAATGTTATGTATCCCTTCCGGCTTATTTAAAGTCTTCCACAGCCTTCTAAATTATGATTCTAATACTGTATCCCCTGTCTCTTCCTCCTGTTTCTTCTTCTATTACCTCCTCAGACAAGTCCTCCCCCTCACTGAGTCCCTCAATGTACTCTTTCCACCTATTCGCTCTCTCCTCTTTAACAGTGAAATTCACATTGCATTCTTAATGTTACCTCCCCTGCTTTTAATTTCACCTGAAGTTGCTCTGACATTTTTGTATAATGAATCATTTCTTTTTCGATTTCTTCACACTTTTCATGCAGCCATTTCGCCTTAGCTTCCCTGCACTTCGTATTTATTTCATACCCAAGTGATTTGAATGGTTTATATATCACGGAAAAAGGCAGTTTTGTTTGGTATGTTTGCCATTATGAGCGTCCTTGGATGCCTAAACACGTGAATGATATGCTATTCTTTGAGTACCAGCGGTTGTATTAGGAGGGAGAGAGAGAGAGAGAGAGAGAGAGAGAGAGAGAGAGAGTGACGAATGGTCAATGACTGAGAAGCTTTGATGGCAAACGTGCTGAATAGGGAATGAATTTTATTTGAGATGCTCCCTGGTGTGACTGAGGATAGGGGATGCTTTTGAGTTGATTTCATAGAGTGACGGAATGTTTGGAAAAAAGTAACGTAAAAACAGCTCCTATTTGTTGCAAGCACTGTTCAAAAAATGGCTCTGAGCACTATGGGACTCAACATCTGAGGTCAACAGTCCCCCAGAACTTAGAACTACGTAAACCTAACTAACCTAAGGACATCACACACATCCATGCCTGAGGCAGGATTCGAACCTGCGACCAAAGCAGGCAAGCACTATTATTGTAGTTTAAAGATCCAATTTAGTTTAACAATATCTACGTTTTGAAATCCAGGACAAATTATCGCGCATTTGTTTGTATTCTAATTATTCTTTACCCTTCACTTTCAGTTAGAAATATATATAGGAAAAACAAGGAGTAAATTTTGTAACTTTAATACGTTTGTCTGAGTCAGTTTTCATTGTTCATAATAATGGCAAAGGGAGCGAATAGTTTTCAAGTTAATGTGATCTGTGTTAATGTTATTAAAGAATGCAGCTGAAACTATCTTCAAAACAGCTAATACAGCAGAAATTGACAGAATACTAAAAATAGAATGAAGAATAATTGGGACATGTATAAATAAACAGTATAAAACAAATGGACATTGAAGAATAGCATCAAATGAAACAGTATATAAGAAAATAGAACCAGTCATGAGCACAATCAGGAAGAAACGCATCTCATTCTTTGGACATCTGATGAGAACTCCAGAAAACAGAATTTGTAAAAAAATAATAAAAAATTGTGGAATAGCAAGAGCGACATTAAATGGATCACAGAATTTAAGGAAGATATAAAAGAACTTCAAATTACAGTAGATGACCTAAAAAGACAAGACAGAGAAAACCAGAATATTGCAAGACCCGCAAACCAGACTACAAATGAAAATCAATAAAAGGAGTACAGGAAGAGTGGTCTCAGATGAAGAAACAAAGAAAATATCTGAAGGAATGAAGAAATATTGGGTAGACAGAAGAGCAAAACACCTTTCATATAAGAATAGAATCTAATAATTATATTACCTAAATATCATATTAAGTTATTGTTGAACCAAATTGTATCCCTGTCTAACAACTTGTTTAGAACTTTGTATTTTTGACTAGAGTGGTCTAATGAAGGCCATAAAATGAATAATAATAATAAAGAAAAGAATCGTAATGTTATTTCAATTTCAAGCAAGCTTTTGATTCATTTGCATACATTTACCTAAGTTTATCCTCGATTTAGTTCGGAACCGCGCTGCTGATACGGTCGCAGGTTCGAATCCTGCCTCGGGCATGGATGTGTGTGATGTCCATGGGTTAGTTAGGTTTAAGTAGTTCTAAGTCTAGGGGCCTGATGACGTCAGATGTTAAGTACCACATTGCTTAGAGCCATTTGAACCATTTGAATTAGACGCATTTTTCGAAAAATAACAAATTCTGAGAAGGTAAAGCTGCTTAAAGTAAATGATAAGGCAAGTAGCCACACAGCGATTTCTTTCAGGTAAATGCAGTTCAAGATTTACGTAGATAAGTAGAAAGAGCAGAGCTGAGTTATCCGTTGCAGGTAACAATCAATGGCAGTCTAAACGAACTTTTTAGATGGAATTATGAAACTATATTCATTTATAAATTCTTCGTATAATTTAGTTGGTGCATGTTCTAAGAGGGTATAGTTTCAATACGTCACAATTTGCCAGTGTCTTGCGACTGTTTGATAAAGAAGCCATTCTTTGTATTCGGTTTCATTTACAGATAGTCAAATTTAGGTTAGTGTAATTGGCACCACACACGTGGAAAGTAATCTACATAGTTAATGTTGATGTTGAAATGCAGCATGGCGAAGGCTGCTCTAGATCAGAGTACATGAGCGACATTGTAATTTGAGTTTAAATGTCTCACAGTTTTGAGTTAAAGGTTTCACCTGAGTAGCAGGCACAGTAAACTTTCACATTCATTTTCAATACGCTATGACAAGGATTAAAACATCTTAGTGGTAATCATCGCACTTTCGATTCTGTATGGATGAATTTCCTCACAGCATATTCCTTTATTCTGCCAGGGAGTTCCTGGAAAAAGTTTAATCAAATTCCAGTGTTATATTGTTCAAAATGGTTCAAATGGCTCTGAGCATTATGGGACTTAACTACTGAGGTCATCAGTCCCCTACAACTTAGAACTACTTAAACCTAACTAACCTAAGGACATCACACACATCCATGCCCGAGGCAGGATTCGAACCTGCGACCGTGGCGGTCACGCGGTTCCAAACTGACGCGCTTAGAACCGCACGGCCACACCGGCTGGCTGTTATATTGTTGATAATGCGAATGTATAGGGTGTTCAACTGCCCCTACCTATTGGTTTTATGCAATATGCAACGCCTTCAAAAACCAAGTGCGAAATTTTCGTCTTCTTTAGCTCGCTACGTGCCAACTATTTGTCATACAGAAAGAAGACGTTCTTGTAGGAAATTTAATGTTTCTAAATTTTGTGCTGGGGTACGTTCTCGCTGGAGGCCACGGTTTACGAGTTATCCAAGAAAAATGAGTTTGGAGGTCACTTTTATACGATTGTCTTGAATAATTAAAAAACTACGGCCTCTAACGAAAACGTAGCCAATACAAAATTTTATTAAATTAAATTTCCTGTAAAAAAGTACTTTTCATTTTTTCTGTGGGACTAATGCAGTGAAGCGCCAAAGAAACTAGTATAGACGTGCGTATTTAGATACCAAGATATGTAAAGACGCAGAACACGGTGCCGCGGTCGGCAAGGCCTATTTAAGACAACTAGTGTCTGGCGGCGTTGTTAGATCGGTTACTGCTGCTACAGTGGCATGTTACCAAGATTTAAATGAATTTGGACGTTGTGTTATAGTCGGCCCACGACCAATGGGACACAGCATCTCAGAGGTAGCGATGAAGTAGGGATTTTCCGGTACGACCATTTCACGAGTGTACCGTGAATACCAGGAATCCGGTATAGCATCAACGCTGCGGCCGGAAAAAGATCCTGCAAGAACGGGACCAACGACGACTGACAGAAGTGCAATCATTCCGAAATTTGCTGCAGATTTCAATGCTGGGTCACCGACAAGGGTCAGCGTGCGAACCATTCAACGAAACATCATCGATATGGAATTTTGGAGCCGAAGAACCACTCGTGTACCCTTGATGACTGCACTATATAAAACTTTACGCCTCACCTAGGCCCGTCAACACCGACGTTGGACTGTTGATGACTGTTGCCTGGTCGAACGAGTCCCTTTCCAAATTGTTTCGAGCGGATGGACGTGTACGGTTATGGTCACAGCCTCATGGATCAATGGACCTTGCATGTCACCAGGGGACTGTTCAAAATAGTGGAGCTTCTGTAATGGTGTGGGGCGTGTGCAGTTGGAGTGATATCGGACCCCTTATACGTCTAGATACGACTCTGACAGGTGACACTTACGTAAGCGTCCTGTCTGATCACCTGCATCCATTAATGTCCGTTGTGCATTCCGACTGACTTGGGCAATTCCACCAGGACAATGCGACGCCCTACACATCCAGAACTGGTACGCATGGCTCCAGGAACAATCTTCCGTGTTTAAATACTTCCGCTGGTCACCAAACTCCCCAGGCATGAACAATATTGAGCATATTTGGGATTCTTTGCAACGTGCTGTTCAGAAGAGATCTCCACCCCCTCGCACTCTTACGGATTCATGGACAGCCCTGCAGGTTTCATGTTGTCAATTCCTCCAGCGCTACTGTAGACATTAGTGAAGTCCATGCCACGTCGTGTTGCGGCACTTCTGTGTGCTCGCGTGGGCCCCACCCGATATTAGGCACGTGTACCAGTTTCTTTGGCTCTGTGTAGTTTGCGGGTAGCGAGCGAGAGAACAAGAAAACTTGCACGTGGTGTTTGAAGATGTTGCGTGCTGCATTAAAGCCGTAGGTAGGCAGTGCTGAAGCAACCTGTATACTCAGGGGGTCGTAGCCTTTATAAGATTGGTGTTATTTTTGTATTAAATTTTCTGATGTAATTTCATGTACCAACTCGTTCCACGACCAAGGAGATTCCTCAGTTGGTTCTCCTGGACAATACGTGCAAATAAAATAGAAGAGTATGAAACAGAGAAGAGACGAAGGAAAGGAAGGAGGTTGGTTTTAGTGAGGTCTCTGTACGACCAGATGCAGCAGCAGTCTTTTGTGTTGCGCCAGTGCAGACTTTGATCCTACTAACTGAGCTACGAGAGAGTGGTGCGGCGCAGTCGGGAGACCTACCCGTAGGCGCAGTGGGCCGCGGTGAGGACGCAGTTCTCCGTGATGAGCGAGCCGCCGCAGAAGGCGGAGCCGTCCAGCCGCACCGCCGCCTGCCACGGGAACTGGCCGAGGCTCGCCTCGACGCCGCCGATGATGCGTCCCCCTCCGGACGGCTTCGTGTCAACTGAAACGCGAAAATTTTCTGTTACGAATCTGCCGGCAAGAAGAGTTAACTGTGTCAATATGGTGAATGCTTATACAAAAACATCTGTGCGAATGTCCGTACCAGGTGGCATGAATGTGACTCAAATGAACTTAATAACACCGATTAGCAACGAGACACGAATGTTTAAGAGTAAAGAACTGTACAATATACCTAAGAGTCCCGCATGACGTTATGCTTATAAGTGCTGCAGTCATCTAGCTTTAACCCTCGAAATATCTCAGGGGAGGGTGAGGGGATTACTTTATGCCCACCTTTTGAAAATATTTTAATCTAGTTAGTTACTTCGTATTTTAAAATACTGAAAAAAATTGTTTTTGTTTTTAATAAACTCTTCTAACTGATTACAATGAAACTTCCTGGCACATTAAAACTGTGTGCCGTACCGAGACTCGAACTCGGGACCTTTGCCTTTCGCAGGCAAGTGCTCTACCATGTCAGCTACCCAAGCACGACTCACGCCCCGTTCTCACAGCCTTGCTTCTGCCAGTACCTCGTCTCCTACCTTCCAAACTTTACAGAAGCTCTCCTGCGAACTTTGCAGGACTAGCACTCCTTAAAGAAAGGATATTGCGTAGACATGGCGTAGCCACAGCCTGCGGGATGTTTCTAGAATGAGATTTTCACTCTGTAGCGGAGTGTGCGCTGATATGAAACTGATTACAATCTTTCAAATTTTTCAGTTAAAATTAATCGAAATATTTAAGTTTTAGTAGTAGGTACCACTTTCCACAGTATCTGTCATATTCAGTATTTTCAGGTTCCAGAGTCTACTTACGCATCAATATCTCCTTAAAAAGTATGCTGTGAGTAAAAGTCAACAACAATTAACGAAAATTCAATTTCAATGTTTTTTTTTTGGTGAGCATGAAATATCCCCCGCCCCTTTTGTAGTACTCGTTACTAAAAGTACGTTGATTATGATAGGAGCGTGCTACAATATATTTTTACGTTCTAGACCATACTAACACATCAGTACCTCTTTAAAAATATTTTGTTAATTTGAATCAACAATATATAGCGAATTTTGATTTTTAAAATGTTTTAGGGTGGGCGTAAGACCCTCTGCCTTTTAATGGGCGTATGAGTGTTACGGAAAAAGTCTTGTTATTCCTAGGGTTAAATGTTGTGAGGAATCTGCACCAGCAAACGCCAAGGTATCTGGAGATGCGGAATACGCTGAGGCAGTTTGCCAAACGACACTGCAGGCGCCTTCTGGAAACTGATCGTAAGACGGCTGTTCGGAAAGTAAGAAACTATTGGTCGCGTACTTGAAACAACAGTGAAAATCAAAACTGTTTTATTTACAGCAATTAGCTACACCTTCCAGCTACTTTCGTACATAGTCGCCGCTCCGACTTAGACATCTGTCGTCTCGTTATACCAACTTTCCAATACCCTCGCCATAGAAAGCAGCCGCCTGTGCCTTCCACCAATTTTCTACGCTGGACTGCGACTCGTTGTCTGTGCTAAAATGTCTGTGCCAATTCATTTGAGCAGAGATGAAGATCAAAGTAAGGCACGTATAGTGGATGATCAAACACAAGCCTTCGAAAAAGCTATAGGAGCGTTTTGATTCAGTGTGCGGCCGAGAACTGTCTTGAAGAAGGAAATGCATGACAGTTACGTTATGTGAGGTTGCATGAAATCACGCGAAATCTTTCGGCACGTAACCATACTTGGCGGAAGGCAGTATTTTCAAGGCTCTTTGCTCTGTGCTCATAACTGAAAAGAGCGACGTGACGCTATCTGCGGGCGTTCTAGAGACACTGCCCAACACATCTGTGCAAAGCTTCATCGGATTTTCACTGTAGTTTCCATTTCGCGACAGATCGTTCCTTGCTCTCCGAATAGTCCTCGTAGTTACGAGTGTAAATGACGCGGCCCAAATCTTATTATAGCCCAGTGCAACAATAATAAAACGGGGGACAAAGTCAATGGAACCTGATGCGATCGATGACCCAACAGAGCATACAGAATTTGAAGACATCATCAAAGTAAACAGCACTCAAGAAGATATTGCGTTTAGAAATAAAGACAAACGCGAATGTGTATTTCCTTTATTGTGGGAAAGTAAAGCTTTACACAATGGCAACAAAATTTGTTAACGAATAATTTGACTGACGAGAAGAAAAATATGAGTTGGTCAGTCAGGTGTAAGAACACATCCGTAAAACATTTTGCATGACGCCAGTGGAGAAAGCAGATGGAATGCTACTCGTACTTTGGGAGCACTGTTGAGCCAAAACTGAGGTATGTCAGTTTCTGTTGGGAGGCTACTGGCGTAAGCAATTACAGTAATTTGCAGTCACTGCCAGCGACCACCTCGCCCAGCCCAGGCTGCCACACCAGTAGCCTAGCCATATTTTCAGCCGCAACTGCAGCTACCACCCACAAATGCCGCCGATGCAACAAGTGTGAGTTGCAATTTTGTCATATGATGACATGGTTGGAGACCATGGCTGTTATTTGAAGATGGGATTGAGATAGCAACAGCCACAAATTTATTTTCAGTTCCTTTATTCAAAGGGTACCGTTACCAGTTCCGAATCGTTATGATTCGTCTACAGACGATTTTTATGTTTTCATTGCAACGTTTTTTTACATATAAATTGTCCTAAAATATAAATAATACATAATTATAAGCACGCCACAAAGATGGTTGAGTTACAGATTTTCATTGGCTGTGACTTAAGTGAAATGTCGGTTAGGAGTGTTTTTCATTACATTCGTCCAACAGGTGTGAACACATTCTGTGTGAGTTGCTTGACGCTTCATACTGTCACAGATTTCCTGCTAGTGAAATTCACTACAACATCCAAGTGAAAAATACAACCGACAACGTTCTGCTTGTTTCGGAATAGTAATAGCACATAACACTTAACAATCCAATGGTCATATTAATTTATTTTTATCCTTAGTATGTGATGGAATAAGTTTCGTAAACGCTGCAGTCGTTTTGAGTACAGTCCTGCGTAAGATAAGACGAATTATGGTATGCTTTCATTAAGTACTGCAACTGGGCACCACATCTTTTTATTTCAGGCTGATTATACGTAAATCTCACATCCGAATTAAAATTATTAGGGAAAATGAATGTAATTAATACGAAGCAACTTCTCGATCTGAGTAGTATGATAAATCCACTAGCACCAACTGTGGGCCTAACAAAAATAATACATGCAAATGCTAAGAACTAAATTGCACCCTACAATGTAATGCCATCGAAACAAAAAGGCTCTCGATATGTTTCTCCACAATAAGCCTCTATATTCAAGAAGGGCAGTAGGAGTAATCCTCTAAATTACAGGCCCATATCATACGCAGCAGGATTTTGGAACATATATTGTGTTCTAACATTATGAATTACTTCGAGGAAAACGGTCTATTAACACGCAGTCAACACGGATTTAGAAAACATCGTTCTTGAAACAAAACTAGCTCTTTACTCGCATGAAGTGTTGAGTGCTATTGACGAGGTTTTTCAAATTGATTCCATATTTCTGGATTTCAGGAAGGCTGTTGACACTGTACCACACAAGGGGCTTGTAGTGAAATTGCGTGCTTATGGAATATCGTCTCAGTTATGTGACCGGATTCGTGATTTTTGTCAAAGAGTAAAAAACAAGTGATTTCTAGCGGTCCCCAAGGTAGTGTTACAGGTCTTTTGCTGTTCCTTATCTATATAAACGATTTGGGAGACAATCTGAGCAGCCGTCTTAGGTTGTTTGCAGATGACGCTGTCATTTATCGACTAGTAAAGTCATCAGAGGATAAAAAAAAATTGCAAAACGGTTGAGAAAAGATATCTATATGTTGCGAAAATTGGCAGTTGACCCTAAATAACGAAAATTGTGAGGTCATCCACATGAGTGCTAAAAGGAGTCCGTTAAATTCGGTTACACGATGAATCAGTCAAATCCAAAGGCCTTAAATTCAACTAAATACCTGGGAATTACAATTATGAACAACTTCAATTGAAAGGAACACATAAAAAATGTTTTTTGGAAGGCTAACCAAAGACTGCATTTTATTGGCAGGACATTTAGAAAATGCAACAGATCTACTAACGAGACCACCTATAGTACGCTTGTCCGTCCGTTTTTAGAATACTGGTGTGGGATCCTTACCAGATAGGATTGATGGAGTACATGGAAAAAGTTCAAAGAAGGGCAGCACGATTTGTATTATCGCGAAACAGGAGAAAGAGTGTCACTGAAATGATACAGGATTTGGGATGGACATAATTAAAACAAAGGCGTTTTTCGTTGCGGAGGAATCTTCTCACGAAATCCGGGTCACCAACTTTCTACTCCGAATGCGAAAATATTTTGTTGGCGCCGACCTACATAGAGAAAAACGATCACCATGATAAAATAATGGAAATCAGAGCTCGTACGAAAAGATATAGGTGTTCATTGTTTCCGCGGTATAGGAGATTGGAATAATAGAGAATTGTGAAGGTGGTTCGATTAAATGTGATTTGCAGAGTATCCATGTAGATGTAGATTGGACTAGCTATTTCCCAGATTGTTCTAGACAAAACATTTATACCATATAGCCCCAAATATTACACTTGAGATTTCCCCAGTGTATCTTTCACCACAGCGAGGTGATAATCTGCTATTACCACAGTAGTGTTTACCATGAAACTTCCTGGCAGATTAAAACTGTGTGCCGGACCGAGACTCGAACTCGGAACCTTTGCCTTTCGCGGGCAAGTGCTCTACTGGCAGAAGTAAAGCTGTGAGGACGGGGCGTGAGTCGTGCTTGGGTAGCTCAGTTGGTAGAGCACTTGCCCGCGAAAAGCAAAGGTCCCGAGTTCGAGTCTCGGTCCGGCACACAGTTTTAGTCTGCCAGCAAGTTTCATATCAGCGCACACTCCGCTGCAGAGTGAAAATCTCATTCTGGAAACACCCCCCAGGCTGTGGCCAAGCCATGTCTCCGCAATATCCTTTCTTTCAGGAGTGCTAGAACTGCAAGGTTCGCAGGAGAGCTTGTGTTAAATTTGGAAGGTAGGAGACGAGGTACTGGCAGAAGTAAAGCTATGAGGGCGCGGCGTGAGTCGTGCTTGGGTAGCTTAGTTGGTAGAGCACTTGCCTGCGAAAGGCAAAGGTCCCGAGTTCGAGTCTCGGTCCGGCACACAGTTTTAATATGCTAGGAAGTTTCATATCAGCGCACACTCCGCTGCAGAGTGAAAATCTCATTCTAGTGTCTATCATGGTTCATCGGTGCACCCGGTGATGCCAACGTAGTTGCTTGCCTAAATGTTGTGCCCGTTGGACACAGACATCGGACCGTTCACAAGAAAAATTATATTGTAACATACAGTGAAGTTAGTATAGCCTTCCAGTGTGAGATAAGTATTAAAAGTGGTTCAAAAAGACTCATCGGAAGCTTTTACAGACCGCTGTCTCAGGACCAGAGTGGTGAAAACTTTGAGGAGACACTTTTGCGTAAATTTCCTGTTCACTTTATAGTGTTGAATGGAGATCTATAAAGAAAGACAAGAAGATATTTTTGCTTATCAAGAGCGACAGGAACCGCATTTTAGATTACCTGAGCGATCAACATGAAAATTTCACCTCCAGGGGTGACAATATTTGGCATCAGTGGACCAAGTTCAAGAAATGGTATTATAGAATACGCATTATACAGGTGCATGCCGAGCAAAATTGTGGATGTTTGAAAGACTCACTGTGACTCGACTATAATCTTAGGAATCTGCCATAATAGCAAAGGGAGCTTCACTGCGAATCGAAACATAGCCAAAGCCTCAAAGACAAACAAATACTGAAAGAATCCATAATTGGCCTAAGGAGAGTCATGCGTAATGAGTTCAGTGAATTTAAAAGTAAAATTATATCTACTGACTTGACAAAGAACCCTAAGAAGCTTTAGTCATACGCTTAATCAGTAAACCGATAGATGTCAGATGTTCACACCTTCTGTGACCAAAATCACATCGAAACAGAGGAAGACACGAAGAGGTCCAGAACACCAATCCTCTTTTTTCAAAAACTATTTCACTTAGGATGACTGACGTTCGTTTCTGAAGTCGTCGCACGCACTTTAAAAGGCAGGTATCGAAATAAGTAACCATGGAATAGAAAACAACTGCAATCACTGGACAGTGGAAAGGCTGCTTGTCTTGCCGGGATAATAGTACATTTATAAATAAAGTATTCCATAGAACTTGGTACTCTTCTTGCAGCAGTGTATCGAGGTCGCTGGAGGAGCGAAACGTTCGTAATGATTAGAGAAAAAGCGTAATTTATTCACGTTTCCTATAGAGGTCGCGGATCGGACAACAAAACTGTAGGAATTTATCGCTGACGTCAGTATGTTGTAGAACTTTGGAACGTATTTTATGCTCGCATATTATGACATTTTTTGGAGGTCGAAAATCTCCTATGTAAAAATCAACAGGAGTCCCGAAATAATGATCGTGTGAAACGCTGCTCGCTCTGCTCGTCCACGAGGTCCAGGAAGCAGTAGATACAGGCGCCAAGGTTCATATCGTGTTCCCTGGTCTCCGGAAGGCGTTGTACTCAGTTCCGCACTGTCGCCTAATGAACAAAATACATGGGTGTGGAGTATCACACGTGCTGTGTGAGTTGAAGGGTTAGTAGCATACAGAGCAAAGCATGTCATTCTCAACGGAGAAAAGTCTTCAGATATAAAAGTAACTTCGGGCTTGCTACCAGTGTTAGAGGACCAAGACGTTCGGTTTATAATGGAAGAAGACTGAGGAAAAATCAGACTCGTTCATAAGATTTGTCGCCTGGAGAAAGCGTTAGACAATGTAAAATGGTGCAAGATGTTCCAAAATTCTGAGATGAATAGGGGTAAGCTATAGGGAAAGACTGGTAACGTATGATACGTACAAGAACCAAGAGGGAGCAATAAGACTGGCAGACAAAGAACGAAGCTCTCGGATTATAAAAGAAGGAACTCAGGGCTGTAGACTTCCGCCCCCACTGTTCAGTCTACACATCGAAGAAGCAATGGCGGAAATAAAAGGAAGGCTCAAGAGAGGAATTAAAATTCAAGGTGGCATGGGCAAAACCACTAATTTACTTGTCACGGTGCGCTCGGTTATTGGCGACTGCGTGGCTTCCTGTGATGGTCCAGATGCCTCCCGTAGCCTTGGCCTCACAATTCCAGGACTGAAAGCTCTTATCTGGCAAATGGCTCGCCAGCATGTGCGTTATGTTACACATCTTATTTTCTTTCTGAGCCGGACATCTCAGTAGCAGAGAGCATGGTTACATTTGGGAAGCTGGGTTAGTTGGTTGAACATCGTTCGTCACCTATGTACTAGCAATTTTGATACTAGTGATATCGGTATTAATTTCTTGTTTTGTCAGAATGTACTAATGTGTCAGTTTTTCCAGGTGCACACGGTAGTGATATGGGGTCTCGCCTGGTGTTGGAAGTCGGCTGCCTGACGAACGATTAAGTCGAGTACGAGTTGCGCATTCGCGGCCAGTCGACGGATGGAGACGTCGGGGAGCTGTGTTTACATCTCGGTGGGGCGGCGACGCTACCTCTACAGGTTACTGACACCGCCGTGTGGATTTTCCTTAGTTTTCAAGGCGAATTTTGTTCACCGACAAAGAGCATTTCAACAGGAAAGGTGTTTTGAACGCTGGAAATAGCTACATTTGGGACCACGAAAATCCCAAAGCCACGTGTACACGAAGATTTCAGGAACCCTTCGACATCAATGTCTGGGCAGGTATCTGCGATGGTCATGTGTTTGAGTTGTGCACACTTCCTCCTCACCTAATGAGTGCCCTTCAGCAAGTTCCGGTGGAGTTTTTGGAAGGTGTGTCATTCGACATTCGGGCGAATTGCGGTTCCAGCATGATAGTGTGGCAGTATGTTTTACAGTTCACATCCGAAACCACCTGAAGGTAGTCTAAATTTTTAGACAACATAGTTGTATGGAGATAAACATCAATTAATTTACTTATAATCAATTATTCAAAATGACAGTCACAATCGCATTTTATATTTTGCCGCCAACCGGTTTCAACCCACGATGGGGTCATCTTGAGGGCAATATACACCATTTGGTCGCTCGCTGGAGTCGTCACCCTGCCTGTGCACGGTTGTCCTGAAGATGACCCCATCGTGGGTTGAAACCGGTTGGCGGCAAAATAAATAATGCGATTGTGACAGTCATTTTGAATAATTGATTGAATGAAGTCTACGGAGACAGGTAAATCGGTCGAGGTGGACCGCATGCTTGGCCACCAACATCCCTCTTAAACCCTCTGGAATTTTTCTTGTGGGCTAAGATAAAGAGTTTTGTTTACGAGGCCCCGGTCCAGTCGCAGGAAGATCTGGTTGCAATGATCATGGCTTTTGCAGAAGTGATTGACCATACACCATGCTTGTTGGACAGAGTTTATGCTAACTTATTGCGCAGATATATTGTGTACACCGAACTTGGTGGTCGTCATATCGAACAGCTGTTGTAATGTCACAGCCTAAACAGACTGAAATCTGTTCATCTTCTTTCCTTTTAACATGGAAACGATACATTTTCGATCATGGGTTCCTGTACAAAACTTGATCCGCTAAGTCTCCCCGACAACCTCTAGAAGTGTGTAATATGAAATGTAAAACGCCCTGTAGTTATGACGTAATAATAAGCACTAATCATTGTTGCTGACGATTATATCAGTCATAAGAATGTGGCCATAGAAATTGCTTCGAAAACAAAGCAAACTGGCAAAAGTTGTTGAATAACAAATACAATTGCAATTTTATGAATAAATACCCAGCAGTTGCATATTCATCTTCAATAATAACCGTTTGACTCCCGGCCGGTGTGGCCGTGCGGTTAAAGGCGCGTCAGTTTGGAACCGCGTGACCGCTACGGTCGCAGGTTCGAATCCTGCCTCGGGCGTGGATGTGTGTGGTGTCCTTAGGTTAGTTAGGTTTAAGTAGTTCTAAGTTCTAGGGGACTGATGACCACAGCAGTTAAGTCCCATAGTGCTCAGAGCCATTTGAACCATTTTGAACCGTTTGACTGCTCCTCTAAATAACTTTTTTATCGACCGGTTTCATAGCCTAGAAGCCACATTATCAGGTTAAATATGGTGAGTCATGACATTAAAGTTGCCACAATTACAGGACCGAACATTCCTTGTCTATGAATAAATGACGCAATTAGCGGATCGTCAGGTAAGCGGAAAGTACGGGTCCGGGGTTCGTCAAGGGTGCCATGAATCCAGATGAATGACGGTAGAGCTAGCATATTCATCCCTGTATTATAAATGTCATAGCATGACGTTGCAGCCATTGTTCTTTTTTCTTTTTTCCCTTTCCTTAATTTCTAACCTGTTTTAACAAATTCCCATTTTTGTTATGTTAATTTTTTTTTTTTTTTTTTTTTTTTTTTTTTTTTTTTTTTTTTTTTGATACCCGTTTAACTGTCATAAATGTGCAGGTTCTCTCAGGCTGTAGCCAACAGACGAAGCCCGCGGACATTATCAGCAGATTTGAAATAATGCGATATGCAGTCCCTCAACTGCACCAAGAGAACTTTATTCCTCTACCGATTTCGGTTCATAAAACCATCATCACTATTACAAAAATTATAGTGGAATGCCATTGTACTGGTATGTATGTGTAAATCACCAACCTGACGCGTATTATTTCCGTATTTCAAGTTTGTGATCGTCATCTTCTGACATAAGTTGCTGCAATGATTAGCAAATGTTATGTGAACCAAGATAGAGGCAAGTTATAGTGAATTGCCTTGTGCCGATATGTATGTGTAAATCGCCGATATCCGACTTTCCCTCCAGTGATGGTGGTTTTATGAACCGAAACCGGCACGGGAATAAAGTTGGAAGTTTGGAAATTTGAGGTAAGTTACTATGGGACCAAATGGCTGATGCCATCGGTCCCTAGGCTTACACACTACTTAATCTAACTTACGCTAAGGACAACACACACACCCAAGCCCGAGGAAGGATTGGAACCCCAGACCACGCGGCTACTTCGGACGGCAGGAATAACATTGTGTCGGTACAGCTGGTGGTTTGCTGTGCATTATTTCAAGTACTTGACAGCTGTAGACTGTTGCTTCGAGAAGAAGTATTAGCAGAGGCTGTAGGCGTGGACTCACCTTGGTGACTGCCTGACGGTCTGAGGACCACGGTGTCCATAGGCCGCCTCGCCCTGCCCGAGGGGAAGCGACGCACATAGCGCTGGGGGTCTCCCTGCAAACAAAGTAAACGTACGACATTCAATTACTCTGCGCATTGTGGAACTTATTCACTACATCAAGCTCAAGTTAACATTCTGGGTGTATTCATGGGTCCGATTAATATCCGTTACTGAGGCCTAACAGCAGTATTACTTTTTTTTATGTCAATACTATGTGGCTTGCTGAGTGATTTTCATCACTGTCACTGCATGTTTTTTTGTGAAACAAGTCAAATTATCCGCGATTTGAATGTCACATAAAAGTGATGGATAAGCCGCGTCTCACATGGGAGAAAGCCAAAGACTTCCCAGCTCTTATTATATCACGACTAAATGTTCAAATGTGTGTGAAATCTTATGGGACTTAACTGCTAAGGTCATCAGTCCCTTAGCTTACACACTACTTAACCTAAATTATCCTAAGGACAAACACACACACCCATGCCCGAGGGAGGACTCGAAGTTCCGCCGGGACCAGCCACACAGCCCATGACTGCAGCGCCTTAGACCGCTCGGCATCACGACTAAATAACTAATCACTTCTCTACAACACGCATTTTCCCAAGAATGTTAGCGCAGCGAGGTATGCATAAGAGCTCGTAATGAGCATGGAAATCAGGACATAGGGTCCTGGAACATGAAAGGAATGACACCTGTTTGCTCACTTGATCAGAACATTGCCCGTGGGAGGCAAGCTTCCATTTCAAAGTTCCGTTCCATTTTACATGTTTAATCTGTCAGGAAGTTACGCAAGAACACATACTTACACTACAGACTGAAAAATTCACTTTGAAATGGAGAGAATTATTGTTCTCTTTCGTTATTGAAATCATGCTAATATTATTTATAATACAGGCACTGTTGTAGCTGAAAGTCACATTTGATCCAAACATTTCACTGTTACATACCCACTCACGTTGCTATTGTATGTGTTTTCTGAATCTTACTTTGCGTATGCTTTGCGAGAAATACCTTTATTACTTATTTTGTAGTATCATTGTCGCAGATACTACTACAACGGTGCGCCAACACAAGGTTGGCAGCCCGTCGTCTGCCGAGCACACCGCACTCTAGCGGGCTGTGGAGCTCGACGGAACTGGAGTGTGCCTCGTTCACTCCTTAGCTAGATTTCAACCTAGGCAGACGCACTTTCATAATCGACCCTCAGCCAGTTCTGTAATGTTTGTATTGATTCTCTGAGGAGAGCCCATCAGGCTTAGTCCCTGACAATATGTTGTATTAGTTCATGGTATTCCATGCTCCGAAGTTTAGTTACAGCCGCAGCTGCAGTCCTACAAACTACTGAAGATAAGTAATTTTCATTGTACTATGTGTTTCTTGAATAATAATCCTTTTCTCTAACAGTATGCCGTACCGCATATTATTGCAACCTGCACTCCTTCAGCTCCTATCAACTCGGCCTCCTACTTATGTGCATTTAGTAACGAGCTGAAAACACCCACGCGTTTTGTGCCTCTAACCAGTGAGACACAATGTATTTAATGTTTAGTTTCTAGCTTCCTGAAACAACTGGTTTACAGTTTCGACATATTTTGTAGATTCTTCTCCGAACTGTTTCACTTACTTGTAGAAATGGAAGTATTTTTATCCTCTCTCTCACGGTACTCCGAGGTGATAAAAGTCGTGAGATAGAGATCTGCACATATACAGATGGCGGTAATATCGCGTACCCAAGGTATAAAAGGGCAATGCATTGGCGGAGCCCTCGTTTGTACTCAGATGATTCATATAAAAAGGTTTCCGACATGATTATGACAGCTCGACGGGAATTAATAGACTTTTAACGAGGAATGGTAGTTGGAGCGAGACGGATGGGGCATTTCATTTTGTAAAACGTTATGGTTCTCAATATTCTGAGATTCACAATGTCAACAATGTTCCGAGAATACCATATCTGAGATATTACTTCTCACTGCAGACAACACGTTGGCCGATGGCCTTCACTCAACGACCGGTAGCAGCAGCGTTTGCGTAGAGTGACAAGCATCTCTGCGCAAAATAACCGCAGAAATCAATGTGGGAGGTAGGACGAACGTATCCGTTAGGACAATGCCATGAAATTTGGCGTTAATGGGCTATGAAAGCAGACGACCAACACGAGTGCCTTTGCTAACAGAGCGACGTCGCCTACTGCAGCGCATCTCCTGGGTTCACTTGGAACCAAGACAACTGAAAAAGCGTGGCCTGGTCAGATGAGTCCCGATTTCAGTTGCTAAGAGCTGATGGTATCGTTCGAGTGTGGCGCAAATCCCACGAAGTCACCCCCAAGTTGTCAACAAAGCACTTTGCAAGCTGGAGGTGGCTCCATAATGGTGTGGGCTGTGTTTACGTGGAATGGACTGGGTCCTGGTTACGTTCCGCTACTTGGGATCATTTGCAGCCATTCCTGGACTTCATGTTCACAAACAAAGATAGAATTTTTTGGATGACAATGCGCCATATAACCATGCCACAAATTTTCACGATTGGTTTGAAGAACATTCTGGGCAATTACAGCGAATTTTTTTGCCAACCAGATCGCCCGACATCAAACCCAACGATCATTAATGGGAAGTAATCGACAGATCAGATCGTGCACAAAATTCGCATCGGCAAGACCTTCGTAGTCATGGACAACTATAGAGGCCGCGTTGTCATAGTCATTTACGAGAAACACGTATTATGATATCGTTTTATACGTACCACTTTTACTGTGAAATTAATGTTACGCTATCGTCTCAGTACTTCCATGTCTTCACTTTTTGATATTAACTTATAATTGCGTTGCTGTAAATGCGCTGTAAGCGCTGACTTTCTATGCCATCCTGCAACAATCTAAACGTTTGAATTATTTTTCCTTCACACTATCCGTCGAGTATGTAACGTTGTAAAGAGTAAATACCTAATTTTGCAGTACGTTTGCATCGTTTGTAATGAACTATAAATTTCGTAGAATAAATTTACATTTATCCTTTGAGAATGGCTGTATCCTCGTGCGAGAGTGCTTTTGTATCTTGTGTTTCAGTTTGTTTCTTCTTTTCTTCTTTTCATACCTTATGAGTCGTTTAGTACTGTTTCTTGCTTGTACGTTATGCTATATTGCTGTTGAACGTGTACACACTTTTGCTTACGCGTTTATTCCCTTCTTAGGTATAGTTTCAATCATAGACTTTGGCAACACTCATCTTGTGCTTATCTGCGTTGTAGTGGTCAGTTATATGTGATTGATAGTTTTCTGTGTTAATGCCATCTTCATGAGTGTGCGGATTGTGTATTTGAGTGACGCTTGTTTTGCGAGTATGAATTACTAATGTTTAGATGATTGTTTCCTTTATTCTGAGTTCATGGTAAATTTCGAATGTACGATGAATGGTTTGATATTGAGGATTACCTATCTGGTTTCTCCTGTCTTTACGTTGCAGCGAGTGCTGAAAAACTACTTCTGGATCTACTGGACTCCATGTAAACAGAGCCCTCTCGATAAGAATGTCGGAATTGGAAAATGCTACATTTTTCCTTAGGAAGGAAGTTATTTACACACTGATAAAAGAGAAATAGTGACAGTAATAGTTATATTTCTAGTATTCTTTATTAGTGACATGTTGTTACGATGGTGATAAAAAAGGAAGTGTACTGACGTAACGAATAACGGCTTCTCAAATCGCTGTAATCGTGGATTTGTTTCTTATCTTCGGAATATATCGATTCCTCGCTAGAGAATCACGCAAATGATAAAGTGGCAGGCAATAAATTCTCCTCTTCCAAGAACTGCCGCCGCCAGAGCAGTATTTAACCGTTTCTGAAGTCAGTTTCTTATCTAAAGTTGTTTGGGTGCGGCCTATCATCCCTCAAAGTTTGTTGTGGCACATTTCTTTCCAGATGGCGACTGTGTGGCTGTCATGCAGTCACTGTGTATACCTGGGCCTGTTTCCTGGAGCAGCGGAAGGAATCTTATGTCGTGCATGGAGAGGACGGCCTGCTGATTCTCTAATCCTCCTGAATTGGTTGTGGCTGGACCTGACTAGGCTGCTTCCGGAGCTTATGATTTCCGAAGATTACCGGTGTTTTCCGAAGCCCCGCTCTAAAGAAACTGGTGAAAGGCATGGCAGTAGGCAGCACCTGTCGAAGCTCTGCTAGCAGGAAAAGGAAATGGCCTATGAAACTGCTACTTTTTGCTCCTAATCGTGATCGGCGTCAAGGACTCATTGTGAAATTACTTCGTAGGTCAGATTTAGATTTCACGAAATCAAAGGCCAGCTGGAAACCTTCTCGACTGTAGGATGAGAGTCGTGGACTCTGTGGGGCGCAGTTGAGGCTTTAAATGTATTGCGCGGACGAAGATTCCTGCTACGGAAAACTGACGAAGTTAGCAAGTGAATTTACGGCGCACGTGATCTGACTGAAGAGCGGAGCAGGTTTTAGGTTTTTGGGAGCAAGGGAGCGACTCTGTGGGCGAGGACTTGGTCTTTGGTCAGGGGCCTTACGTCAGTACATGGAGGCATCAGCTAGCTGGAGGTCGTGTTTGATAACAACTTGGCGGTCTTGGCGAGTTCTTACAGAATGCAATAAATTCCAGTTGGTGCATTGGAGACTTGGAGTACGGTGTTTCTGCGTGTGTCCTTCTTTTGATGTTACAATGTTATGTAGGGGACACTAGAACGCAGGTGTAGACAGGGTGCTTGTTTCCAATATGGTAGTCGGATATGAGAGGCTGTGGAAAGTATTTGCACTGGAAAGAGGTACTGATTAGTTGTATAGAAGTAGTGACTATTTTAACCTTGTCTTGCTGGCTAAAGCCAGGCTCGTGACACTTACTTAGTCTGGTACAGGGCGTCCCACATAAAAACGGTACGCCTCGCGCCCGAGATTCCAGTAACAGTGAACTAACTAAAAAGGAATAGATAATAGTAAGGTTAAAAAATATGTAGTTACCGTTTCATGAGAGGTACTGGAAGTGGTGGCCATGGGAGTCCAGGCAACGCCGGCCGTGGTGACCGAGCGGTTCTAGGCCCTACAGTCTGGAACCGCGCGACCGCTACGGTCGCAGGTTCGAATCCTGCCTCGGGCATAGATGTGTGTGATGTCCTTAGGTTAGTTGGGTTTAAGTAGTTCTAAGTTCTAGGAGACTGATGATCTTAGAAGAAGTCCCACAGTGCTCAGAGCCATTTGAACCATTTTGAATCCAGGCAACGCTGACTTCGTATGACTACGTTACCAGCACCGCTCTGTAATTCTGCAGACATGATGTTGTTGATGTCTCTAGTAATGTTTCGGTTAAGATCGACTGTTGTGCGAGGAGTGAAAGCATACACTTTACTTTTTAATGCGTTCCATAACAAAACGTCACACGATGTTAAGTCCGAGTACCTTGGGGGCCAGGGGGCTTCACTGACAAGTCTGTGTTTAAGGAAGACTGGCGATGTGGAACATGCTTTGGTTGGATGTGTGAGCGGATGTCTGGAACACTGCATACAGCTTCCCTGCGTCTGTTAACTGTGCACAGAAAGAGTCAAAGATCTCTAGATATGTGGTACTGTTTAAGGTGTAACTGAAAATTATGTGCCCAACATTGCGCACGTAGCAACGCACAGCAAACACCTAACCTCTTTGAGTGGAGAGGTTCTTCATGCAGAATATGTAGGTTGTCGTGCGACCAGTATCTGAAATTCTGAGAGTTTACATAACGTGACAATGAAACCAGGTGTCATCTGACGTGACGCAAAGCGTGGAGTCCAAAGAAACGTTAGTAATTGATGTTGACAGCCAGTTGCAACAAGTCACCAGAACTGAAGCCATCAAAGCCGGAATGGAGATATCAACGAATGAAACAAAAAGTGCAGACTCTGCAAGGAAGCTGAGGAAAGAATTGATCATATCTTGAGCTGTTCCGAAAAGATCGCTCAAAATAATTACAAATGGAGGCACAATGACATGGCATAAGTCATCAACTGAAACCCGTGCTAAAATCACCACCTGCCACTGTCAAGGTACTCATGACACCAAAATCCAGAGAATGTTCTCGAAAACGAGCAATTCAGACTACTGTGGCACTTCAGACAGATCGCAATCAGGAATACAGTACCATCAGACGACACTATTGTCGATAAAATGAAAGTGTGGATCATTAAGATTGCCGTCCCAGGTGATAGCATAATCGACGACAAACAACTTGAAAAACTAGGCAGATACGACGACTTGAAAACTGAGCTTCAGCGACTCTGATGCAAACCACTGAAAGGTGTCCCTGAGGGTTTCGGTGCACTGTTAGCAGCGCAATGGGTTCTGAGTGAAGAAACATTTGGAAACCACTGCCATTGTTAAAATATTTACCTTCCAACTACAAAAATCCACTTTATTTGAGTCTGAACGAATCATCCACTGATACGTCAAGAAGTGTCCGACTAGTGATAAAATACGAAATGCAACATAGTGAACTAATTTTGTAAACGAGATGTGTTACTCTGAGTGGCAAACTGGTAAGAGAAGTTAGTTGTATTAGTACTACTACAGCTAACTTCTCTTACCCGTTTGCTACTCAGAGTAATGAAGAAAATGACGGTCAACCACTTGCACATATAACCTTGCTCAACGAACCTCTGTCTCATACGCAATACGTGTCCTACGTCAGTTCCATACAGAAGTTATTTATCTCAACCGTCTAAGTGTATCACTTCCGTATATCTAATAAAGAAGCAGGTGTCGCCATTCTGCGGTATCAGCTCATACAGATGAAGGGTAACTGTAACCTTTGTTTCAGTCGTTCATTTTAATCTCAAACTTTCCATCGTGCCTTTATCTCGCCCATCCTATCAGCGCTTGGTATACATTGCGCACTACTCACTGATATGCAGGAGATGAACACTTGTCTAGAGCTGTTCCCGTCTGGTTTATGAAGAAAACGCAGTTTACATCAGTTTCTTTGTTAAATCGTAATTATCGGTTCGGGCAAACCAGGTCATTTCCAGTTGTACACCAACAGCAGCCGGTGGTAGCAATCCTTATCGTGCTATTTGCTTATAAAGTTACATAAAATTGAAACATTCTGCGACACAGTGCCAACCCTCTGTGAATTTTCTTAGATCACACGTTGCCACTGTTTCTTTGGCTCCACGAAATTCTAACGCTTTTTAAAGATTCAGGAGAACGACGCTGGGTATGTTCATCTAAAATGTGTGCGAGTAATTAATTTAATTATCTACATAACTATTAATTTATGTATCCGCTGCTAGTCAAAAATGAGTAAAATGAGCAACGATTCTATCTGTATGCTTTTCAGTTATCGGGGCAGATGTGCGTTAATTACTAATTAAGTTATTGCAATATTGTTGTTGCCTATCTTTCTCTTATTTAGATCGCCATTTTACACTGCCAGTGGAAGATATAAGTAAAGTTGTTTGCGCACATTTTACAGCACCTTCTCAGATAAGAATGTATGATAATAAAGCCATACGTCTTAGTGATGGTTAATGGTTGCAACCAGATTGGAGTATAAGACGTGCAGTTGCGCAGCTTCGCGAATAGCCTTCGAATGAGGTAAACTGGATGTAGTGAATTCGCACTGCAGAATTAAAGTCTGCTGCCCTCTAAGTTAAATGTGTGGCGGTCCCACTAAGACTGACTAATAATATCGTATTTATCCCAGTCACTGAGGTGAAATAGAGAAACAGAGATTCTACTACCGCCTACGCCTTGCTATACCGGTGCAGAAGAAAGAATATTGTGAGTAGAGGACTGAGGGAAGTTGTGCAGTGTAATACGCCCAACTATTCCTGAGTCGGTACCTTACTGCACTAAGTTTGGTTAGATGGACTACGACACTGACGTAATGAACACAGCTGGTTCCACAACCTTTTCTGTAGGGTCAACGAATTGTACAATATTGGGATCTAAAGACAGATTGTGGTGGAGAAGGAGTAGATCATAAAATGCGTTGCAGTAAAATTATAAGAAGTCCAACAACAAATGAAAATAAAATTAAATTAAAACCAGGACATATGAGGGCGTTTAAGGAGACAAAACAGAAAATTATGTTTTCGTGCGATATGATGACAGTGACAAACAACAGGGAAGAAACTGTAAAAGATTTCTATGAAACTGTATATTTCAGTAGACGTTCAAGATTTCTATGAAACTGTATATTTCAGTAGACGTATCAATAATACAGATATTTAATACTGAAAATAATGACTTCACGTTGTGACGCCAGATGAGGTGTGTAAAGTCAGTCGAAGAATGAGAAAACGAAAGGCACCAGGATACGATGTTTCGATACACATGGCTAAATCTGGAGACAACGTAATACAAAAGTAACTAAAAAATTATTTACATTATGTCTGGGGAGGAAGATAATTTTTCAGAACTGCAACAATGGTGCAAATATTCTATTTCGCCTTAATGGAGAAAGACATGATATAAAAACCTGTACACCTGTCAACCCCCTCTCCATTGTGTACCAGATACTCACTAAAACATCTTTTATTCACGTAATGAAACAAGCTGGATTTTTGCCACGAATGCAGCACAAATGGAGGATTTTCAAATCGTGAAAGATAACTGTGAAAGAGCTTTCGAATCAGTTGTAACAAAGTTTGCACAGAAAGACACTCGATACACTGGGCAAACTTTCAAAATATCTCTACACTGAAGAATTCACTATCTCATCTACAGTATATGGACACCTCGTAGTGGACATTAGTATGGGGCGTGTCCGCTCTTCGCCTTTATGACGGCTTGAACTCTACTGGGGAGACTATCAGCGAGGTGTCATTGAATGTTTGTGGAGGAAAGGCAGACTATTTTTTCTCAAGCGTGGAAAGAGGAAGTAGTGATGTTAGTCGCCATTATAATGCATCCCAAAGGTGTTCCACTCGATTTGAGTCGGGGCTATAGGCAAGCGAGTTCATTTCAAGAATCTCAGTGTCCACAAACCATTGCATCACAGAGGTTGCTTTATGAGCATCGTCCCCGAACCGTAACACTTTCTCCTTAGTACTTCAGTTTTGGTACTGCAGTTAACGTTCTCCAGGCATTCACCATATCCAAACCCTTCCTTCCGATTTCCGCGGAGTATAGCGTGAATCGTCCCTTCAAAGCACTCGTTTCCAGTCATCCACCGTCCGTAGCGTCGCTCTTTACACCGTCTCAAACAGCACTTCACACTGAGTATATTAATGTGTGACTTGGAGGAGTTGCTCGACTATTGTACACCATGCCTTTCAACTCGATGCGAACAGTCATTACGCTACCTGCACTGCTGGTAACTTCGAAACTCACGCGTGATTTTCTCCGATGGTTTCATGTGAGTTTTTTACAACTCCCCTTCGCAATGCTCGACCGTACCTGTCTGTCGGTATCTGAGGTCTTCTTGTCTGTGGTTGTTCCTTCGCGTTTCCACTTCACAAACACACCGCAAAGGGTGTAGTTGTGCGGCATTAGAACAGCTGAAACTTTCTTGATGGAATTGTTACTCAGGTAACATCCAATGACTATCTCGAATTTGAAGTCACTAATCTCTCCTGACCGTCGAATTTTGCAGTTACTGTTTCTCTACTGACAACACCATACTCTGCACACCATTTTATACATGCGCGTCTGTCTTCGTGAGATCTGGTGGTCAGTTCCGCATTACAAGTGTTGTCATACTTTTCTCATTAGATAGTGTATATTCCTCACTGCAACAGCTCCAATTAGACTTCCTCAGAATAATGATACATTCCAGATAAGGCGTTAGAAAAGGAAATTCTTACACTGAAGCGCCAAAGAAATTGATATAGGCATGGGTATTCAAACACAGAGATCCGTAAACAGACAGAATACGGCGCCATGGTCGGCAACGCCTTTATAAGAGAACAAGTTTTTGGCGCAGTTGTTAGATCATTTACTGCTGCTATAATGGCAGGTTATCAAGATATAAGTGAGTTTGAACGTGGTGTTGTAGTCGGCGCACAAGCGATTGGTCTCAGCTTCTCCGAGATAGCGATGAAGTGGGGATTTTCCCATACGAGCATTTCAGGAGTGTACCGTGACTATCAACAATCCGGTAAAACATCAAATCTCCGACATCAATGATGCCGGAAAAAGATCCTGCAAGATCAAGACCAACGACGACGACTGAAGGGAAGCGTTCAACGTGACAGAAGTGCAACCCTTCCGCAAGCTGTTGCAGATTTCAGTGCTGGGCCATCAACAACTGTCAGAGTGCGAACCATTCAACGAAACATGATCGATAGGAATCTTTTGTTTGTACATCCTTTTGGCAGGAGATCTCTGGGACGACGGCCGTTTACTATCGTGACAAAAGAAAACACATACAGCCGTCCTTATGATTTTATTTTATTTTGTTGCTACCAGTTTCAGCGCTTCAGTGCGTCATCTTCAGGCTATTTTAGATGCGGTGCAGGTTGATATGAGCCCCATACATAACACAACAGTTTCCAGCATTACTGGATGCGCAGATAATGTGTCAGCACTCCAACCATCAACTGCCAACTGAAGCGTTGAAACTGGTAGCAACAAAATAAAATAAAATCATAAGGAAGGCTGCAGGTGTTTTATTTTGTCACGATCATTGATATGAGCGTTCGGAGGCGAAGAACCGGTTGTGTACCCTTGATGATTGCACGAGACAAAGCATTACGCCTCGACTGAGCCTGTTAACACCATTGGACTGTTGATGACTGGAAACATGTAGCCTGGTCGGACGAGTCTCGTTTCAAATTGTATCGAGCGGATCGACGTGTACGGGTACGGAGACAACCTCATGAGTCCATGAACCCTGCATGTCAGCAGGGTTCTGTTCAAGCTGGTGGAGACAATGTAATGGTGTGGGGCGTGTGCAGTTGGAGTGATATGGGACCGCTGACACGTCTAGATACAACTCTGATAGGTTACACGTTCGTAAGCATCCTGTGTGATCGCCTGCATCTATTCATGTCCACTGTGATTTCCGAGGGACTTGTGCAATTCCAGCAGAGAAATGCGACACCCCACACGTCCAGAATTGCTACATAGTGGCTCCAGGAACACTCTTCTAAGTTTAAACATTTCCGTTGACTATCAAACTCCCTAGACATGAACATTATTAAGCGTATCTCGGATTCCTTGGAACGTGCTGTTCAGAAGAGATCTCCACCTCCTCGTACTCTTTCGGATTTATGAACAGCCCTGCAGGATTCATGGTGTCTATTCCCTCCAGCACTACTTCAGACATTAGTCGAGTCCATGCCACGTCGTGTTGCTGCACTTCTGCGTGCTCGCGGGAGCCGTACACAATATTAGGCAGGTGTATCAGCTTCTTTGGGTCTTGAGTGTATATCGAAGAACGTATTGGATCACTGGATTTCCTGTAACTCACCTTCGAGTTACTTTTGTGATCTTTGCTCTCAGTGCAGAACAGAGGATGAACAAAGAAAGTTTGTAACTAGGTCTGAAATACATTGTAACAACACTGAAATAGTGTATCAAATGAATTTTGTGTTTAAGATAGCTTAAACGATGTGTGTATGGACAGGAAAAAAAACCCAGAAGAATAAAAGTGCTTGCGATGAATACAATAGGTTAAAAAACCTGGAACCTAGCTTTCGCAATCCCGTAAGGGGAAAACTTCCTCTCTGTTTGCATTACCATTTTTTCTTTATGGTAATTATTATAATTACAGTAGTTTTGTGTAATGAACCTTCCGGCTGATTCGATACTGTTCTTCAGTAATTTCTTTCCTTGCTGACATCTTCACCTCAGAGTAGCACTTGCATCCAACGTCCTCCATTATTTGTTGTGTATATTGCAGTCTCTGTCTTCTACTACAATTTTTGCTCTCCGCAAATGCATCAGGTACTGTGGCCCTATGTTTGATACTAAGAGACTTCTTTTGGCCACGAATGCTATCTTGTTGAGTGTTATCTACTCTTTAAGTCCTCTCTGCTTCGTCTATCATAATGACTTATTTTGAAAAACATATCAAAACGTCAGGGGGCTGGGGAATGCATATTGTGTGTTAGGGAACTACTGGGAGGGACTAGGTAACATGTTAATCAGGGAACAGACTGAAGTGAAAGGCATAATTACGACTTACACGAAAAGTGGCAGTCACACAAAAACGAGCACAACAGACAAAACTTCTTAAGTGCAAGAAAATTAATGAAGAAGACACTCAAAAGAATCAAGAAAGTCGAAGAAGACCAACTTCTCTTTCAGATCCAGAAGAAAAACACAAGTAACTTTTACAAGTTTAAACGAAAAATAAACAGATATAGCCCACCGGCCCTACAACTCCAAGACAAAAACGGAAATATTCCCCACAACAACAGGGATAATAGTAATGCATCTGAAGAATATTTCAGAGACTTCTCAACTATGAAGACTTTGTAGAAAAACTGTACGTAAGTACCTTAAAGTTAACCAATCCAAACTTGGAGCAATTACAACGAATCTCAAAAACTAAGACCTCGGGAGAAAACCATGTCACAGCTAAACTTGGGAAAAATGTCGCCCAAAATTCCATGGAGTCCCACCAAAACATCTTTGAAGAAATTCGGATAAATGAAAGAATTCCAAGTGAATGGAAGAAGGCCCTCATCTACCTACTTCATAATAAAGGGTCCAAAACAGACCCCAGCAACTACAGAGAGACTTCTTTCTTAGACGTAACATACGAGATATTCTCTAGAGTCCTACTAAACAAAGCAGAACCGCAACTCAACAATCACCCTGGAGAATACCAAGCGGGTTTCAGGAAAGTAAGATACTGTCCAGAACCTCCAAAAACCTCATGGTTTATCAAAAATCAAAATCACTTGGTATTACTTTCATTGACTTCCAAGAAACATACGACTCAACCGAATTGGATTCCCTCACCACCATAATAAAGGTAGAAACAAAGTCACGAACCGAATCGGCGAAAACCTTTCCAACATATAATTCAAAGTTAACGGGAGAACTGTCCGACCCTTTAGACATAACAGTGGAGTATGAAAAAAGAACTAACTTCCTCTCTCCTATTTAACTGAGTCCTAGAAGAAATAGTCAGCGATTGGAACACAAAGATCCATAGTTTAATCCGACAAGAAACAAGATATAAAGGCCTTTGCAGAAGATGTGGCCCTTCTAACCGAGACCTGAAAATATGCCAAAGAACAGGCCATCAGTAAAAAAGGCTATAAGGAAACATATGTCTCAAAATATCCTTCTAAAAGACTAAAATAACGACAAACATAAAAAACACACAGAAACTTCCTAAAATGGGAGAACTTAAACAGGTATCGTTAAAGAACTCAAGCGGCGCGGAGTGGTCGTGCGGTTAGAGGCGCCATGTCCCGGATTGCGCGGCCCGTCCCGCTGGAGGTTCGAGTCCTACCTCGGGCACGGGTGCGTGTGTTGTTCTTAGCCTAAGTTACTTTAAGCAGAGTAAGTCTAGGGACCGATGACCTCATCAGATTGGTCGCTTAGGAATTCACACACATTTGAACATTTTTGAAAGAATTCAAATACCTTGAAGAATGTATCAGGTGGAATGTCCTCGAGAAAAAACCGACGGATTCTGATAAAATGAACTAGCTTTCCAACTCATCAAAAACACATATAACAAGAAGTCCCACTTATGGAATACAAAAATAACTCCCTATAAAACGGTAATCAATCAGAAGTCGCATAAGCAGCCGAAACACCATCCATCATCTGTCAGGGCCCAATTGAAACATTCGAGGTCAAAGAAATCAAGATAACGACAGAAATCCTAGGTCCAAAATTCCGTAACAACAAATCAATCCAAATCAAAAACGAACCCCTTTACCAAAAAGCCGAAATCTCTCACACACAGTGACTAAATAAAGTATTGATTGTTATGGACAGATCCTTGAAGTGAACTCAACAGACAACCAGAAATTTGTTCACTAATTCGAAAAAAAAAGTTTAAGGGAACAGAGGAGGGTAAAAATACTCAAAGATAAAACTGAAATAAAACCGGAGGCAAGAAGGACGGTTACAACTAAAAAATCAGAAAGAACGAAACAGTACTGGGCTGAAAGTAAGGCTCAGAACATTAAAAAGTCCTTAGTTTAACGTATTCTGAAGGCCGGTGAAATAATAGGAGAAGAAAATGAAATGTAGGCAAAAGTGAAATAGATGATCCAAGGAAATTCGTTGGCGGATCCCAAGAAGCCCTCGTGTTGTCTATTGTCGTCCCGTAATTGCAACATCATCCAATTTGACAAATTATTTCACTTAGTGTAATGATATGACCTATTGTCTAAAGGGATTTCATTCTATTTTCATGCAGTTTTTGCTTTGACTGCCGCCTAATCTTTTTGCAGGGGCGTTGATGTGGAACGTCTTGTCCTCTGCTAGAGATGTCACCGTATTTGTTCGACCACAGATGGCGACGAAGGAGACTTGCAGGTTCCGTCATATTTGTCTTTAGCCACGGTTTATCACAACCCTTTCTATTTCGCAACAGCTTAATTCACGTCATCGCCATTCTTTGTGTAAGAAGTCGTTTGTATGACTATTCTGTATCGACAGCATCTTGCGTATGCACTGTAATGTCACCTTCCATCAC
Source organism: Schistocerca serialis cubense (assembly GCF_023864345.2). Lineage (NCBI taxonomy): Eukaryota > Metazoa > Arthropoda > Insecta > Orthoptera > Acrididae > Schistocerca > Schistocerca serialis. Next base: position 540,457,775 of record NC_064639.1, read on the forward strand.
GAGGCAGAGAAAATCCCTGACCCCGCCGGGAATCGAACCCGGGAACCCGGGCGCGGGAAGCGACAACGCTACCGCACCTATTCTACTCTGCTCAAGATACCTAGAACACGCAAGAAATGGTGAGACAATAGGGAAACTGTAGTTTTTCATACATTCCACTTCTAATTAGATTATAGTTTTAGCGTAATGCATGTGATAATAATATGGAATGAAAACGACATCCATGCGCACAACACCTACTTTCAATAAAAAACCACTTTTAGTGAAATAATAGTGTGTGGCACTATCTTGTTTCCTGTTTCACATCATTTATGGAGCGGAATTCCAAACGCCAATATTCGTCCACAGATTAGCGGTAATGTTCAGGCCTTTTCCTCCAGACGGTAGAAACACCTTCTGCATTGTAACTGATTATCTACTTACTGTGTTTTTTTATTTTATTTTTATTATTTGGCGTGTTTTTTTATCGTGCTGCAGCAGCTTTGGACAACTACAGAAACCAAATACGACGACTCTCTGAAAAGCAAAGTATCCGATTTTCATTATGTGAAAACTCCTAAAACTTTTTATATAAAACATACGTTGTTAACATTCTGCATCTTTACTTTTCACGTCAACACATTCGCAACCCTCTGCCGCTAGAGGGCCCAGAATTGTTGGTGTAATAATGCGATGTGTAATGTAACAATGTCGGTCAGTGAGAAACGGCATGCTGCAATCGATTTTATAACTGCAGAAAACGTGCCTCCAATACAGATCCTTAGAAGAAGGAATGCTATATACGGTGATGATTGTATCGACGTCAATAATGTACGATGTTTGGTTATTTGTGCTCACTGCCATCTATCTTACTCTATACAGTCCCGACTTGGCCTTATCCGATTTTCACCTGTTTCAAAACATAAAGGACACCTTCGAGGCCTTCATTTTGGTAGAGATGAAGCGGTGCAAGGAGAGCTGCAATTGTGGCTCCGTCAACAATGTCAGACATTCTACAGTGACGGCATCAACAAACTGGTCTCTCGTTTAGAGAAATTTGTTTCACACCAGGGGGACTACGATGTGGAATAAATATTTAGACACGAAGAATAATGATATTGAATGTCAATAAAGTCTGTATCATTTAAAAGGCTTTAACAGTGTTACATAAAAATTCGGAGGTATTATTTTTCAGCACGCTTTCGTTTACAGAGTAATCATAATATGAAAAGTTTGAGCAGTATATCCACATAGGTACGATAGTAGTGGGTAAACAACCTTTTTGGTTCTGTACTAGGACCTCTAGAGTTCCTTATCAGATTGAGTGGAGGCTTCACCAAATAGTATTTTTGGTATGTAATGGTATGAAATGTTGTTCTGTTAGATTGGTTTCTATTTATGACTGCAATTTACTTATGGACCAAATCAGAATTATTACTGATTACTGTTATATGGTAGGTTGCAGAGAAAGTGTGTGTGTGTGTGTGTGTGTGTGTGTGTGTGTGTGTGTGTGTATGTGGGTATGCGAGCGGAATAGTGTGTGTAATGAAAGAGAGGTGATTGTTTACATGTCAAATTATTTTCAACATGTTACACAGCTGTAAGTCGGCTAGGAAAATTGTATTGTTTTCTCTTATTTATGTTAAAGAGTTTACGAGAGATGGCACTTCACTTTGGTTTTTGTGAGGCCGTGGAAAACTTCAGACATATTCTTTGTTAGGGAAATGAGTCATATATTAGCCTGGGAAACGGAGAGGGTTATATCAGAGTTTATATAACCCCCACGATAACAATAACACGATTTTTACGCGTGTCCTGATTACAAATATATCAGTTCGCTGATGTATCACGTCGGTGCGTGTATTCTGTATAACTCTTCGTGAATCAGTAATAGACTTCCTACTCACCTGCGCCACCGCCACTGACAGGAGAACGCACGCCAACAGGAGTTTCATGTCTAGTCAATGGATGGAGCAACGATGGAGTCGATCAATTTATACACCTTCTGAAGAGCACCAACACAGTGGTTTTTGAATGTAGCTCGATAAGATTATTGCCACATTTATGAGGCGCAGATAAGAGTTTGTCGTCCCTGACTGGTGAAATACTGTGTTAAAGTGCTTAAAAGCACTTATTTTGAAATCTCAGTTTCGACCTCGCTCAGAGCATGAGGCTGTCATACATTTTCTATCCTGATTGTGCAAGTGGAAATTTTCATGGAAACTAGGTGAGGTGAACAATTTCTGCTGCGCTACGATCTGCAGCTGGTGATAGATTGTAACCTGTTTCAAGTGTAAAGTAGCATCAATATGGAGTAACCACCAGTAAAAAAAAATGGCTCTAAGCACTATGGGACTTAACATCTGAGGTCATCAGTCCCCTAGACATAGAACTAATTAAACCTTACTAACCCAAGGACATCACACACAGCCATGCCCGAGGCAGGATTCGAACCTTCGACCGTAGCAGCAGCGCGATTCCGGACTGAAGCGCCTAGAACCGCTCGGCCACCACGGCCGGCTAACCACCAGTCATTTGTTACTGAGGGGACCTACGAATTCTGGTCGGTATAAAACAGAAAGGAAGATTAGTGTATAACGTGTCGTTGACTATGACGAAATTGGAAGACATTCAAGTTTTGGACACGGTTGGGGAAGGAAACATTCTGTCTTCAAAGAAACAGTCCAGGCATTTGTCTTCTTAGAAACCTAGGAAGAGCTAGTCCTGGATGACTGGAGGAGGATTCGAAATCTGATCCTCCTGCGTACGGGAGCTCTGTAAGATACCCGCAGCGCCGCCTCGGTTGCCTTCTCGCCCTGAAGCCTGACAGAGCTAATCCCAATACTCGTTAGTCTCGAAACCCACTTCCGCCGTCGGAGTTACACGGATAACGGTTAGGACACATAACTACATCAGTGTCCAGAACGTATGGCAGATTAGAGTATTCTCATGTGGTGTACAAGAATATTTCGAAAGCTAAATATAATCAATTTACACAGTAAATAATATGCATCGCAAAGGAGTGTATTACTAGTTTCTTTCATCGGGCGAGAGCATCTTAAGGTAATCATTGTCCTGATGGTAGTATGCTGAAGATGCACATAGAACCCACACCACTTTGTATTCGCGATGGTGTCGAGTGGAGCTTTAAAACTTTAACATGTTGCTACCAGCGCATGGAACACTTGAAGATCCTCTTGACTTGTAATGAACCAGTCTGCAAGACAGAAATATTACTACGCTGTGTCACCTCGTGGTCTACTCGTGAATGTCGCGCATTGTAGGCGCAAAGTCGCGAGTTCCAGTCCATTCCCTTCTTTATTTTTTAATTAGCGTTTCTACTGTCTTCTAAAGGTATCAGTCCGGTGGAGTCTCAAAGATAATCCTATTCACTTTCTAACCCACCAGTAATAGCGAAAACTTCCAGAAATAATTCTGCAGAACAGGTCGCGGCTGCGTGAAGACCAGATCAGTTTATGCTCTACAGTTCCATAGCCCTACAGCGGCTACGCGCCACCGGCCACCTGATGTCGAGCGGCGTCCGACCAGGAGACTGCGGCAGGGCGATATCAAGGCGTTTATCAATTGTTATCTTCTTATTTGAAGTTCGGTATTTATCTTGTGTTACGTAATAGGTTTTGCATACTTCAAACTTACGAACGTTGTGTAAGCGATGTAAAGTTGAGTCGCAAATGGAAAAATGTCTAATACTTACGGTATATTTGCTTTGGGTGTGATAGAGGGAAATGTTTTCCAGAAAGAACGTTCTGGCATGAATGATTTTCCAGATTCAGGAAGTTTCGATAACTAACCTATGTGATGAACTGCAACACTTTAACCTTGGTGCTACAGATAGATTTGTGTTTGGAGAGGGTCCACCTTGCGCAAATCATAATTTTCTTTTTCTTTTTCGGACATGTTTCACTGAAGTTTCAACATCGTCAGTTGGTTCTTGTTATCGTCTATAAAAGAGGAAAAATTTATTTTACTACATATACACATATAGATTTGAGTTTTTATGACAATATTTACAAATTAAAAGAAACAGATAAACTCTGCATATATAATGTGTTACTACGAGCTGCGTATTTCCTGGAATTTATTTTATTTAATGCAGTCGTTTTATTTCACAGTTTGTGATCTGCAACCATGTAGCACTTAATGTGGAGCGTTCTTTACTTCGGAAATTTACGACTGTATGCCTACTGTTATGCATACCATTAACTAATACAATGTGGCATATTGTGTGTCTGTGTTTGTAATATGTTTCAGTTGCTTTTGCTGATTTCTTCATGATCTTCACTGTGAAGACCTAAGTAACAAACTGTAAAACCGAACAGCTCCATTAAATGACATAAAATCCAGGAAATCCACAGCATGTGGAAAGAAGGTAAATGTACAAGATTTGTCTTTTTTCAAATACGGAAATACTGTCTTAAAATCTCAAATTTATATGTGTACAAACAGTTGTTGTTGTGGTCTTCAGTCCTGAGACTGGTTTGATGCAGCTCTCCATGCTACTCTATCCTGTGCAAGCTTCTTCATCTCCCAGTACCTACTGCAGCCTACATCCTTCTGTATCTGCTTAGTGTATTCACCTCTTGGTCTCCCTCTACGATTTTTACCCTCCACACTGCCCTCCAATACTAAACTGGTGATCCGTTGATGCCTCAGAACATGTCCTACCAACCCATCCCTTCTTCTAGTCAAGTTGTGCCACAAGCTCCTCTTCTCCCCAATTCTGTTCAATACCTCCTCATTAGTTATGTGATCTACCCATCTAATCTTCAGCTTTCTTCTGTAGCACCACATTTCGAAAGCTTCTATTCTCTTCTTGTCTAAACTATTTATCGTCCACGTTTCACTTCCATACATGACTACACTCCATACAAATACTTTCATAAACGACTTCCTGACATTTAACTCTATACTCGATGTTAACAAATTTTTCTTCTCCCGAAACGATTTCCTTGCCATTGCCAGTCTACGTTTTATATCCTCTCTACTTCGACCATCATCAGTTATTTTGCTCCCCAAATAGCAAAAGTCCTTTACTACTTTTAGTGTCTCATTTCCTAATCTAATTCCCTCAGCATCACCCGATTTCATTCGACTACATTCCATTATCCTCGTTTTGCTTTTGTTGATGTTCATCTTACACCCTCCTTTCAAGACACTGTCCATTCCGTTCAACTGCTCTTCCAAGTACAAACAGTAAAAAGCGTTTTTCCTGTTTTATAGAAGATGGGAAAAAGCCTACTGATGATGCTGAAACTTCAGCGAAACATGTCTGGGGAATAAAAATAAAAATAAAAAGTGTGTTTTACTCAAGCCGGATCCCCCGAAAAACAGATCTGTTTGTAAGCAAACACGGACAGAAGAGAAGCAACCTCAAGATGATTACTTTGAGCTACATTTGAATTCAATAGGAAAGGTGGAGAAACCGGGTGTAGGAACATTGCATGCTCTAACTAAAAGCAAGAAAAAATCAGAACGGCAAGTATTCCTAAACTTTTGCTTCAACGTCTTCAGTTCACTCATTAAGGATGCCTACGCAGTATTGTTACTGGTAAAACTATTTCTTTTAACTCAATGGCCTGCTGCACGTCTTTCAGTTGGACGTCACTTCGGCCGCTTGCGTGTCCCTAATCTACCCCAGCGACCCAGCGGGGTAGAGGGCGAACAGTTTAACGTGGAATCCGAATCAGTGCCGTTTCTGGTAGAGATCAGACATCAACTCCGTAGAGTCGCTTTAAAGTCGCCAGCGAGTCCTGTTAAGTCATCTCCGAACTCCCCGTCTCAGTGTGCCCGTAACTCGACTCGTGAGTCTCCGCAGCTGTCATTTATCTGCTGGCCGGCCGGTGTGGCCGTGCGGTTCTAGGCGCTTCAGTCTGGAACCGCGCGACCGCTACGGTCGCAGGTTCGAATCCTGCCTCGGGCATGGATGTGTGTGAGAGTCCTTAGGTTAGTTAAGTTTAAGTAGTTCTAAGTTCTAGGGGACTGATGACCTCAGAAGTTAAGTCCCATAGTGCTCAGAGCCATTTGAACCATTTATATGCTACCAGGTACAAAGGGGCTCGACTGGCTCAGAAAGGAGGGTGAGAAGACGAGTTCGCAAGTAAAGCCGTGGTCTTGCGACATTCCCGCTACATAAGTAACCGTTTTGAAAGAAATTTCCGACATGAAACTGTAAATTACTATCCATTTATCTTACATAATCTTGATCTCGGCTTTATAGTCATTCTCAAGTGCAAGTTGCCACAAAATATCCGACCTGTCTATATAACAGAAGCAATTTCTATACCAATAAAACAACCGGTTAGCAGTGCATATTCTTATGACTGTTAATACCCTAGCGGAGGGAACATAACTGATGTCATTGGCTTCGATGCTGTCACACACTAAAATCCCCATGTCGGTGTCTATTGATCACCAGGCATTACATTCGTTGCATAATCATGAAAATACTGGAATGTGTTGGTCTACACGTCTTTCAAGAATTCGAAGTCGACTCCTGTAACTTGCATTCTCTCAGGAGTTAGATCTTGGCAGGAGAGCTAACACCCTTGTATTCATTGTGGCCAAGCGGTAACCCTGGGGGTGCAGTGGCTGGGCAGGGCTACCCATGGTGATGTTGGAGAGAAGAGGACATTACGACTGACATCACGACTCACCGACCACAGACCTTCCAGTATTGTTCATTCCTCATGTGCTCTAGATCGCCGTTCTGTCCAATCTCGACGTCCTTTGCCCACAACTTGGGCGCAAAAGTGACATCGTAATGGTTTATAGGAAGAGACTGTGTGGCTTCGCAGCCTGCACTAGATCCTTCCTGGTCGCCATGGTCACCTCAGAGGAGTGGCAGATGGACGCCGCCCATCCTGCCGTCCGTTCCACACGCTGGAGTCGGTATAAATGGTGTGGGCCTCCTGATGGCGTCCTGCGAGATCACTTGTTCTTCCTCTAGCGAGTGGGAACTGCTGTGACCTGACGCGGTCCCTTGGCATCGTTTCCTGTGTTTCGGTGAAACTTGTTGTCGCGTGTGGCCTACCATGTTGAACCATGGCATTGACTCACGCCTCCTAGGGTTCAGTTGGTACGATAAGTGAATTAATTGTCAGTGGTGCCGGCAGTACTCGTTGGTATCAGTGACATTGGACGGCCAGGCGTCGGTCCACAGTAGTTGGGTCTGGTTCAACAACGTCGGTCTGATGTGTGTGGGCTAGAGGAGGCGTCGTGAGCGTCGCCGTATTAGTCTTTGGGAGGACCTTTGGCGTCGGTGGACGTACCACGTCCTGCAGAGCAAGTTGTGTGATCCGACGTTAAAGGCACTCGGATCGTAGGTGACTTCTTTACTACATCCAGAGCTCATTTTAGGTTGGCGTTATAAATAATTATCGGTCGGCAGCCTCCTATCTGAAGGTGCGATTGTACGTGTCATCGGAGTTCAATGCGCAATGCGCACTTGGCGCACTCTGTTGAGGACTGGACATGTCTTAAATTGGGCCGACTTTGCTGCCACGATTTCTTGAACGATGCCGTAGGGGCGCAACACAGCCATGACGTCTGCTACTGGCAATTTAACGGGTAGTTCGAATATGCATACAGTCAGCTGTCCCAACTTAGCATGGTCAGCTTCCACGTTGCCAACATTGCCGTCAGTGTAGCAAAAGTGGAGTCCTTGTTTCGTCTCTCGAAGAACCTTGTCAAATGTAGCGTGTTCAATAAAATTTGTAGGCGCCTCCTAGGCGACGACCCGCAATACGACCGTGACTGCAACTATGATTGCGATGGCGGTGAAGACTCTGAACCAGTGGCGGCGCTAAGTGACACAGGTTCTACGACACTCCAACGCCTCACGATGGACGATGATGACGAGCTCGCTGCCAGTCCCTAAATACTGCTTTCTGCCGCTAACGCCTGCGGTTCTTGTTCCCCAGTAGGTCGGTGGAATATTTTGGTGTTGTTTGGCTGGCGTAACTGACCCGATCACTGCCCTCAGTGTTGAATATTTGGTGTGCAGCGAGCTGCTTCTTGTCATACCCTCCACTGGCCATTGACACTGCATTCTCCTTCGTTGATGATGATGTTTCGTTTGTGGGCTGCTCAACTACGTGGTCATCAGCGCCCAAACGAAGTCCAAATTTTTTACACAGTCCAATTTTTTTTCACAAGCCAATCTAGTCACTGTCACGAACAATTATCATAATGAAATGATAAGGACAACGCGAACACCAAGTCCCCAGGCAGAGAAAACCCCCAACCCGGCCAGGAATCGAACCCTGGACCCCATGATTCAGAGGCAGCAATGCTAGCTGCTAGACCACGAGCTGCGGAGATTCTCCTTCGTGGTGCTTACCTTGGTGCTCCGCCGAACCGCTTACGTCATTGTATCATACCAATGAACTGTGCAACAGAATGTAACACACGTACGACTTCTGCCCCCCAATATTCCTTCACATTTTAACTACCTTCACTACTGTAAAACTTCTATATTTATCTAACTTATGAACTCTGATCATTCGACCCCCACTCCCCTCTTCTACGGAATGAATGCGTCCCCACATTCTGTCCATCCATCTATTTACATCCGACTCTATTTATCTGGTTTTGACCCCTTCAGCGGTTCCGAACTTGTACCTTATTTACAGAGTTCACTTCCTTTGAAACTATATATTGTGGCTTGTGATAATTAATTACACTAAAATCTTCCTCTTATACACAATTGTTTCTTGTGGTCCTTGGGCACACTTGGTCTTTGCCTTCAAGACTGTTCACTCATTAAACCATCTTCTCGGGGACCGTGTAGTTCAGATCGGTTCAAACCCATAGGCTGAAGGTTGGGAGGGGTCTAATTTGGGCAACTATTCTCTTGAACAAGATATGTATATAACCCCTAACACCTCAAGGAATACACAGGCGGATGATGTTGATGAACCAGTGACTACCAATTGCTGCTGACGCTTACTACTGTAGCTTTTTACGTGGTCTAAGAGATGTCCCATGGTAGCACGACCATGCTGGGCGGCAATCTTCTGTTCCAGAGAGATAAGCAGGTCCTCGTCAATGATACCATTAAGAAACGAAAGGTGTTTGGGAGTGGGGGTGGGGGGCAACGCCGAGGAAGGTGTGTCAGGTGCATAAATTAAGGACTGAACCATACTGACAGCTATGGTTCCTATTATTGTAGCTGGTAATCACAAAGTAAATGTCAGTCCCACATCACTGCTCTAGGTCTCGGGTTATACCGATGATTCGCCATATTATCCTGTTTCCTTCACTTTGCTTTTTCCTTTTTATTCTCGTTGTCAGCATTTATCTCTCCCCCTCCACCCCCTCCCCACCTTCTACAGAAATTGGGGTCACACGAGGCAAATTGTTCATATCCCCCTTACATGACCGAATTTGGCTTATGGTGGCGAGCTGCAATTCAACGTTAACCGGCGACGTCATCTCTGGTACCTGGTAAGGGCCATTATACTACGTCACAAATTTATTCCTTTTTCCCTTCAGCACTTGAGGATTCATTAACATAGCCCACTGACTCGTATGGTGCGTTCACATCATGCGCTCCTTGCTGCTTCTCTAAGGCCTTTGTATTCATTTTTTGTACTTGTCTCCAGATAAGTTTCACTCTTTTAGTGAAATCCTTCACCGAAGAGATGTCTCCTTGCGGTGAGGCTTTGCAAAACTCAAAGTGTGACAGCATCTTGCATCACTACTTCATACAGAGATCACCCTGTACTCTGTTGAACTTCCGATTTGTGTGGAGTGATAACATAGGCCAGTATGGCGTCCCAGTTGCTATGCTGGGAATTTATGTAAAATCTCATTTTTGCAACTGTCCTGTGAACTCATTCTGTGCGACTGTTAGCTTGTGGAGAAAAACCGTCTGTATCTTCTTACTGCACAACTGCCTGCATAGCTGCTGCATTAATTCTGCCATAAAATATGCACCCTGATCTGTGATTAAGGTTTCAGGTGTCCCAAGCCAAAGTATCCACTGGCTGACTAGTGCCTGAGCCACTGTTGTAGTTGCTGGTCTGCTAAGGCTATCATGGAAACATGAGGAGAAAAATGGTCAGTAACAGTTAATATGTAACAATTCCCTGCTGGCATATATACTAGGAGTCCCAGGCTATCCAATTATACCATTTGGAAAAGCTTATCAACTTTTGGTAACCTGTGTAGTTATTTTTCTGGTAGTTAACTTCTCCTCTTTGAGCACCAGAAACACAGTTTTTCACACAATGCTCCACATTCTGCCTTCACGTCTTACGCCAATAACTCTCTGTTGCCCTTCTCTCCATTACTTTTCAATGCGAATGTCCCACTAAAATCGAATCATGTGTTTGCCTCAACACTTCTTCATGCAAGCTCTGCGGTACTACTAATCTCAGCCCATTTCACTTCGTGTGCGCCATACTCTCTCCTCCATGCAGTACTGCTGTTGTTTAGCAAACCGTTGACAATCCAGATCAGCCATCCATTCACTTACGTCAATGCCTGTGCATTCCATAGTGCATACCTTGTGGCTGAGTTCGACTGTGTTAGTGTGCGACCATCCTGACTGATGTGCTACCTCGTAATGAAACTCGCTTGTGGTTACAAGGTCCACCTCGACTATCTACTCATTGGAGCTTTAAGTCCAGAAGCTACTTAAGCGTTGTGTGATCGGTCACCATTATAAATAGCCTACTATAGAGGTAACAATGAAAGCACCCGATTCCAAAAATAACTGTGAACATTTCCGTCTCCGTAGTGAAATAATTTCGTTCAGCGTTATTGATCTGCCATGAAGCATATGCAGTAGGGTGCTCCTGTCCATGTACACTCCTGGAAATGGAAAAAAAAACACATTGACACCGGTGTGTCAGACCCACCATACTTGCTCCGGACACTGCGAGAGGGCTGTACAAGCAATGATCACAAGCACGGCACAGCGGACACACCAGGAACCGCGGTGTTGACCGTCGAATGGCGCTAGCTGCGCAGCATTTGTGCACCGCCGCCGTCAGTGTCAGCCAGTTTGCCGTGGCATACGGAGCTCCATCGCAGTCTTTAACACTGGTAGCATGCCGCGACAGCGTGGACGTGAACCGGATGTGCAGTTGACGGACTTTGAGCGAGGGCGTGTAGAGGGCATGCGGGAGGCCGGGTGGACGTACCGCCGAATTGCTCAACACGTGGGGCGTGAGATCTCCACAGTACATCGATGTTGTCGCCAGTGGTCGGCGGAAGGTGCACGTGCCCGTCGACCTGGGACCGGACCGCAGCGACGCACGGATGCACGCCAGGACCGTAGGATCCTACGCAGTGCCGTAGGGGACCGCACCGCCACTTCCCAGCAAATTAGGGACACTGTTGCTCCTGGGGTATCGGCGAGGACCATTCGCAACCGTCTCCATGAAGCTGGGCTACGGTCCCGCACACCGTTAGGCCGTCTTCCGCTCACGCCCCAACATCGTGCAGCCCGCCTCCAGTGCGGTCGTGACAGGCGTGAATGGAGGGACGAATGGAGACGTGTCGTCTTCAGCGATGAGAGTCGCTTCTGCCTTGGTGCCAATGATGGTCGTATGCGTGTTTGGCGCCGTGCAGGTGAGCGCCACAATCAGGACTGCATACGACCGAGGCACACAGGGCCAACACCCGGCATCATGGTGTGGGGAGCGATCTCCTACACTGGCCGTACACCACTGGTGATCGTCGAGGGGACACTGAATAGTGCACAGTACATCCAAACCGTCATCGAACCCATCGTTCTACCATTCCTAGACCGGCTAGGGAACTTGCTGTCCCAACAGGACAATGCACGTCCGCATGTATCCCGTGCCACCCAACGTGCTCTAGAAGGTGTAAGTCAACTACCCTGGCTAGCATGATCTCCGGATCTGTCCCCCATTGAGCATGTTTGGGACTGGATGAAGCGTCGTCTTACGCGGTCTGCACGTCCAGCACGAACGCTGGTCCAACTGAGGCGCCGGGTGGAAATGGCATGGCAAGCCGTTCCACAGGACTACATCCAGCATCTCTACGATCGTCTCCATGGGAGAATAGCAGCCTGCATTGCTGCGAAAGGTGGATATACACTGTACTAGTGCCGACATTGTGCATGCTCTGTTGCCTGTGTCTATGTGCCTGTGGTTCTGTCAGTGTGATCATGTGATGTATCTGACCCCAGGAATGTGTCAATAAAGTTTCCCCTTCCTGGGACAATGAATTCACGGTGTTCTTATTTCAATTTCCAGGAGTGTACTTCCTGCTTCAAAATAACTCCTAGGGCAAAATTGATCGAATCAAAAGCACGAATAAAGGGTTATTCAAACTCTGGATAAGCTAAGATGGGACTAGATGTCAACAGATCTTTTAACTTCTGGAATGCTGCCTCACAAACAGTTGATCAATGGAGCTTTACTCCTCTCCGCAGCAACTGCATGAGAAGTCTTGCAATTTTAGAAAATTTCGGTACATACCTACAGTAAAAATTCGCGAGCCCAAATAAGATTGCAATAACTTTACCTTGGTGGGTGTTGGAAAATTTTCAAAAGCCTCAACTAGCTTTGGATCTGTACGAATTTCATCCTGCCCTATAAAGGGATGCAAATACCGAACTTCTTGCAATACAAAATGACATTTCTTTAAACTCAGCGTTAACTGTGCTGCATGTAGATGATCAAATACTTTGCGCAACTGCTCCAAATGTTTCTGGAATATTCTTTGAATACACGATTATGTCACCAGGTATAGCATGTACTGTTTTGGTTTTAATCCTCACAATACATTACCAAACAAACACTGAAAAGTTACCAGCGCGTTTTTAAGTTCGAAAGGCATGCAGCGAAACTGAAAATGCCCAATCGGCATTGAGAACGCAGTTTTCAGTCGCTTTTCTGCCGTTCCTTCTAGCTGGTGGTAACCACTATGCAAAACCAATGTTGTGAGGTATCGACACTGACCCAAGTTGTCCAACGTCTCTGTTCTATTAGGCGTAGGATACGCATCCAACACCATTTTCTGTTCGAGAAACCGGTAGCCACAACAGAAACGATATGCTTTGCCGCCGTCTAGTGATTTTTTGCTTACAATTACAATGGGAGCAGACAATGGATTACAACTAGGTTCTATGATGCCATCTCTAAGTTGCTGATCTATGAACTCTTCCATAATCGGTGTTGACGTCTTGGAAGACATTTGTAGATGGGTGCTTCACTTTCAATACGAGTTTGATGCTGAACAAACAGTGTTGCGGGTAAAGAGCTTGATGGATTAAATAATTCCACGTAGGCTCTCAACAGTTTATCCACTATGTACTGTACTGGGCTTCCAGATGTTTTACGTTACTTGTTAGTGCTGACCTGTCAGCACACCCTCCCAGAACTGTGTAATTAGCTGTAAAATCAAGGTCTGCTTCATCCTCATCTAACACTTCTAAAATAACTACCAGCACACCCCGTGACAACTTTACCTCCGCGGGATCAAAATTATCAATGCTAACAGGCACTATCCTCGTGCCATCTACCTTCCAAATGCTGGACATGCTACATCGTATCAAACAACAAATTACATGTAGTACATCATTATTCACCAAAGGTTCGACGATACATAACGAGGTCACTGGCAGGTCTGTACCAACATGAATCCAGACTATCTTTCCTGTACCTTTTGGTATGCGATGCCGCTAATTGACCTTAAGGGCCTTGTATGCAGTTTAATTAGCTTCCCCTGGCCATGGGTCGGATCTTGCGGCAGTGAAGGTATTTCGGCTGCAGAGCATAGCTGAAATAAAGTTGCATCCAACTCTATTGTATGCTTTTCCAGATCAATTAAGGCGCGATGAGCAACTAGGAAATCAATTCCGAGAATCAAATCGTACCTGCTACTAACCACTGTAAGAATTTCTGCTCCACTTGGAAGTTAACCTTCACCATTCGGAACCTCAACACTCCAGCACCTGGTGAATTTACAAGCTCTCCACCTACTCCACTTAACGTCCAGTGTGATGCATTGAACCTATTTGCCACAAATACTCGTTTACTTACACCAGATACCTCAGAAACTGTATCCAGCATGTTAAATAATTTATCCCCCACATAGAAAAAAGTCTGCCACTAGGTTCTTACATGCGCTAACTCTTATTGGGAGCGTGGCAAGTTGTACCCCGCGCCTTGCGCCAGTTAACTGCTGCCCGCGTGATCTATCTTACGATTGAAACTTCCATTGTTACTGATTTCTGTTATTGCATTGTCGATCCAGCTGACCAAAGTTCCTACAATGCCTGCAACGTTGGTGTCTGCAACGACGGCCATTTCGTCTACACCGAAAACATTTTATGCCCATACTAAACACTGTCCAACATTCACGCGACTTAGCCAATGACTCAATTTCATCTAATGATAAAGCAATATCCGTCACTTCACTCAAATACTTAGGAAACTTCAAACGAATCTTTCTCGGCGTTTCGGTCGTAACCCCCTCAAAAATGTGTCAAGGGTTTCCCGCAAAATTACCGAGTTAACCCCTAGCATCATCTGTGAGTTCATCGTACCTACACTTATTTTACAAACATCAAAAAACTAAAAACCCGCCTCGATTGCTATAAAAGCACCTAGTGTTAACCCAGGTTTCGGCGTAGATAACTACACCTTCTTCAGAACAACAATAAAACCCACAAGTGCCTAAGAAGACCTTTGTCAATGATTAAGAGAACACCATAGCTATACATTTATAAACGACAAAGAAAAGTAAAACACACACAGTACTCATGTACAAAGTCAAAACCACTACTTAATAGTGTACGCTCCACCTCACACCGGCCTATGTTCGATGAGCCATGACCCGCCATAAACTGCGGCTACAAATGGTTGCGCGCTTGTAAGTGAGCGACCATTTGTAGCTGCAGTTTATGGCGGGTCATGGCTCATCGAACATAGCCGGTGTGAGGTGGAGCGTACACTATTAAGTTAAGTAGTAGTTTTGGCTTTGTACATATGTACTGTTTGTGTTTCACTTTTCTTTGTCGTTTATAAATGTATAGCTATGGTGTTCTTTTAATCATTGACAAAGGTCTTCTTAGGCACTTGTGGGTTTTATTGCTGTTCTGAAGAAGGTGTAGTTATCTACGCCGAAACCTAGGTTAACACTAGGTGCTTTTATAGCAATCGAGGCGGGTTTTTAGTTTTTTACTATATTAACCAACGATTGCTGACGCGCTGCGATGTTGAAGGTTCTTAAATTTTACAAATAAGGTCGCCGAGCACTTTTAGTCGATTTATACTGCTTACGAAAAACCCTAATAAGTCGTTCCCGACAGTATTATGTCATCATGTTCTTCCGATATCTCTCTGTTAATCCTTCCTGAAAATCCTCAAATGTCGTAGCTTCTCTCAGATTCTCATTACACATAATATCTCCTCCCATTGACTTCAGCCTAGGAACACGCAATAAATGCTCCTTGCTCCATTCCCTCCAATTTGGCGGCTGTAACCAAATTATGAAGAAAGATAAAAATATCTTTCCCCTGTTTCCCTAAAAATGGGGTAACCAATCCCACAGCAGTGCCATCCAGATTAGGCGGGCTGGACTGTAACTCCTCCCCCTCCACCACTCTGAGCTTATTTAACTCTATCTGTAATTTATCTACCTGTTTCCCAAGTTGCTCGATAACCTCAGTATAGTGAAAGAATTAAAAAAAAAATGATCCAGGCAAAAGGCAGGAAAAGCGACAATGCTTGAGCAAAGTTCCTGACACCAGTGAAATTGGACTGTGTTAACAGGCACAGGACTCCACAGTCCATCGCCAGATTCGATAGCTGCCCTGCCGTAACTGGAATCTGCTGCCTCGACGGTGGTGCTATGGCCTTGGTGGGTCTTACTACGGTGGCTGCGGGCCTCTGTTATGGTGACGGCTGGGGGACGGTGGCACTACGATAGGCCAGTGCCCTGTCTCACCGACCACCCTCAGCTGCAGCTGTCTGGCGTCGGCAGGTCAGAGTCTCTGGTTCCGGCCCCGGTCACGGCGTTTGTGGAGGCAGCGTCCCAGGACGATGTCAACAGTATGTTACAACAGGCGGCTGCCTGTTGGCGGCGTCCGACGATAGCTACTGCGGTGGTGTGACTCCGGCTCCTCCTAGACGGCGACCTACATTATGGCGTTGACTATGGCTATGACTGTGATGAGACGACTCTGATATCGTCGCGGCACTAAGTGACACAGGCTCTGCGTCACTCCATCACCTCACGATGGTCGGTGATAACGAGCTGGCTGCCTGTCCTTAAATACAGCTTTCTGCTGCTGATAACTAGGATTCCTCTTCCCCAGTAGATCGGTGGAATACTCTGGTGTTGCGTGGCTGGCGTATCTGACCCAGTTACCACCCTCGCTGTTGACAACCTGGCGCGCCTCGAGCTGCTTCTTATCACTTCGTCTACTGGCCGGTGACAAAGCGTTCTCCTTTGTGTTGCTTACCTCAGTGCATTGCCGACCCACTTACGTCACAGTATCATACCACTGAACTGCGCAACAGAACGTAACACACATACGCCTTCTGGCTCTCAGTGATCCTTGACGTTTTAATTAACTTCATTACTGCAAAATTTTTACCTTTAAATAACTTAATAGCTCTCATCATTCGACCCTTTACAACTAGTAGAGACGATGTGATCAAGAACACCATCGTTCAACAGCGGGTTATAAAGAGGGGTAAACCACAATGGATGGAGTGATAGGAGAGAGAAGTATCAAGCATGACCATTGAGGACTGACGAGAGGAGCGAGGATGGAAAGTAGACGAATTCCCAGTTTGCCACAGATAATTAGGGCAAGATACGTCAGGTACTGGACGAAGATAATGAGAGCAAATTTGTCGTTGTATATTGCTACAGGTAGGTCTGCTCGCGTTGCTGAGTAGTCAGCGTCATGAATGCCATGAGAGCGGAATGGGATAGATACCCGGCTGGGTTGGAGACTTTGTCCAGTTGGGGGCAGGTCGATGATGTGGTGTGTCAAACAACAAGAATTCCATCAGGTGCCCGAACTCCCCAGAAGGGGACTTCTGGCCAAAATATGTGGCCATGGATACGCTGGAATACGTTAATTCATACTGTTTGCCGATGTAAATCTAAGTAAAAGCATACAGGTGGATTTTTGTTATGTTTCAGAGAATTATTTGTACACAGTTAATGGATGAAATAGTGTTATAATTTGCAAATGAACGTGCCAGATTCTATATTGAGATATACTGAGGTCGTTTCTGAGCTGTTTCACAGACGAGCCTTTAAAGAATTACGTTTTAGACATGTAGAGACTCTGAAATGTGGGTGTATGATAAATTTTGAGTAGTTTATGGGGACCACATTTGAGGCGCCAGCTATCGAATCTGGCGATTCACCTTCCCACTATCAATGGATTCTAGTTGGCGTCTCACCAGGTGGCGCGTGTTACGCCCTTATGCGATTGTCTCTGCCCCGGCTAGGCTTCAAAAGCAGCCGCTAGAACGGCGTCGAGGGGAGGCCTTCGAAAGGCGCACTGCAGGTAGTTTACGTGTAGTCTTCGCGAATTGTGAAACTGGGGCCAGCGGCAATTCTTCAAACAACGGACACGCGGTGTGGACCGGGAAGACGTCTTTTCCATGTCGTTCACCCTTCTTTGCCCGGACTGGGTAGAAGGCAAAATGTTTCGTTCACCTGTGTTGTGCGTATCTGGTTGTTCAGTTCTGTGCACTGATTTCCCGCTCCCCAAGCTGCTTGAGCAGATGTTTCGCGTTTGTATTCACTAAGTCGCCATGCATACCTTTGTTATTTGTCTCTATGTCATTCTGGGACAAATTTATTGCCCTACCTCGTCAACGTGTTTTTTGAAGTGACTTGTGTTAAAATGCTGGTCTGGGTTCTCTCGAAGAATTTGCGTGGTTAATTATTCTTGCGAAGACACGTTAATGTAATATGGATCTATCAAATTCGGCCCGGCCTTAGGCTGTAGGGTTTATGCCCCGATTTGTATTGGGGGAGCACGCTTGCTCAAAGTTCCTTTGTGGCGTTGAAATTTGGTGCCTTGTGTTACATTTGGTTGTTATGGGCGACTTGGGTTATTGTATAATGTGCCCAGTTTTCAAACATTATTATATCAGAGGCCTATGAATCATCTAGTTCTTTTTTTAATTTTGCGTTAAGTTTTTAAATTGTTTTATGTGAGAGAACAACTGTTGCTCGATTTTGTTTTCACGAAGTTTTAGAAGCTAGTCTGCTCTGTGGTATTATTACTATCCAGCCCCTTAAGTTTTCTGTGTTATGACCTCCAAGTAATCGTAAGACCATATTATTTATATTCCTTCCTGGAAGAATTTACACCTCCCTTTGAGTGATTTTCTTTTACACCTTACATTTTTAGCGAGGCTTATTTCCTAGGCGTATGGCCTTATTAGAAAGGTTCTGCGAGGGTCACTCGAAAAGAAATGCACACTATTTTTGTAAAAATACAGTTTTCATTCTGCATGTGTGAAAGTTTTACAGTGTGTAGATACATCTTTCCCGCTTGTTTTCAAACTTAGTTCAACCTGTTCCCGTGAGTGCCGCCGTCACAGCACGTCTTCAAGATGGCTGCTACACTTCACGTTCGTCAGAAGCAACGTGCTGCCATAGAATTCCTGCGCTGCGAAAACGAGACAGTGGGAAATATCCACAAGAGGTTGAAAAAGATGTATGGAGATGCTGCTGTCGATCGCAGTACAGTTAGTCGGTGGGCAAGCAGGTTACGTGATGAAAGTGGGCAGAGCAATATTTACGATTGTCTTCGCAGCAGCAGGCCTCGTACTGCACACACTCCAGACAATGTACAGAGAGTTAACGAATTGGTGACTGCTGACAAACGCATCAGAGTGAACGAATTGTCACACTACGTTGGAATAGGGGAAGGAAGTGTTTGCAGAATATTGAAAGTGTTGACGTTAAAAAAGGTTTGTGCCAGGTGGGTTCCCAGGATTTTGTCAGTGGCTCACAAAGAAACAAGAAAAACGGTATGCAGCGAACGTTTGGAACAGTACAAGAATGGTGGAGATGAATTTCTTGGAGGAATTGTGATAGGTGATGAAACATGGCTCCATAATTATTGACCAGAGACGAAGAAGTAGTCAGTGGAGTGGCATCATGCAAATTCACCCAAGGAAAAAATATTCAAAACCACACCTTCTACTGGAAAAGTTATGGCTACGGTGTTTTTCGATTCCGAAGGAATTGCTTGTGGACATTATGCCAAGTGGAATCACCATAAATTCTGATGCATATGTGACGACACTGAAGAAACTTCAAGCTCGACTGAGTCATGTTCGACCACATCGGCAAAAGCAGAATGTTTTGCTGTTGCACGACAATGCACAGCCACATGTCAGTCAAAAAACCATGGAAGCGGTCACAAAATTCGGATGGACAACACTGAAACACCCGCCTTACTGTCCTGACCTGGCTCCATGTGACTATCATCTCTTTGGGAAACCGAAAGACTCTCTTCGTGGAACAAGGTTTGAAGATGATGATTCCCTTGTGCACGCTGCCAAACAGTGGCCCCAACATGGTCCAGAATTTTACCGTGCGGGTATACGGGCGCTGGTTCCAAGATGGCGTAAGGCAGTTGAGAGGGATGGAAATTATGTGGGGAAACGAAAATATTGTTCCTAAAGTATGTATCTACATACTATAAAACTTTCAAACATGTAGAATAAAAGACGGATTTAAAAAAAATAGTGTGCCTTTCTTTTGGAGTGACCCTCGTATAAGAGCAATCGTGGTTAAACAATAACTTTCAGTAGTAGTTGAGTAATGCATTAATATTCGGTGTTTGTTGACAGCACCAACTAACTTTCCTGGAGTGCGTTCTGAGTCGAGGCATCTTACTGGATGGGCCTGGCTTTCTTGTGGCCGTGTGGGCGCCTCTCGAGCATTTACTAGCGCCGCTTGATATTTGTTTGCATTCACATGTCGTGACTGGCTGTGGTCAAGTTGTTATCTGATTGTATGACACTGTAAATGAAATTTTGCTGTCGGTTAGGAGGCCTTTACCTGATTAATTAGCTTTGCACAGGGAATTTTCCCTTTAATATTATTTTTTTAAATATATATTGTAACCTTGTTCCTAATTTTATTTTAAATTATTTGATGTAAACCCTTTGCGTAAGCCGTAAAGGCGAACTGTTACGTCCTCAAATGGTTCAAATAGCTCTAAGCACTATGGGACTTAACATCTGAGGTCATCAGTCCCCTAGACTTGGAACTACGTAAACCAAACTAACCTAAGGATATCACACACGTCCATGCCCGAGGCAGGATTCGAACCTGCGATCGTAGCAGCATCGCGGTTCCGGATTGAAGCGCCTGGAACCACTCCGCCACAGCGGCCGGCCTGTTATGTTTTGTTAACTAGTTAATATATATCTTTTGGGATTCTGCCTAATGTATTGGTCTTGAGCTCGCTTTCAGAAATTTATCTAGAGTTCAGTTTTAATTATTGTACCGGTTTATTTAAATTTTTTAATGGCCAGTATTGTTCTAGTCTTATCTTCTTGCATCTTGTTTAAGGCCATTAAAGGGGTATTATTGTAATTCAGCAACTGTGCTTTTACCATTTTGAACGCTGTACAAGTATGTAAATTTAACGTGGCAAAGTAACTTGAAATTTTCCTACACTTTACTCTTAAAGGGTACCTGTTTTTTCTTTGCAAAACAGATGTTTGTTGTCAAAAGGGGCTTAGTCCTTTTGTGGTGTCACCGCCAGACACCACACTTGCTAGGTGGTAGCTTTAAATCGGCCGCGGTCCTTTAGTATACGACGGACTCGCGTGTCGCCACTGTCAGTAATAGCAGACCGAGCGCCACCACAAGGCAGGTCTAGAGAGACGTCCTGGCAATCGCCCCAGTTGTACAGCCGACGTTCGTAGCAATGGTTCACTGACAATACGCTCTCATTTGCCGAGACGATAGTTAGCATAGCCTTCAGCTACATTTGCTACGACCTAGCAAGGCGCTGTATTCAATTCATATTTGAACTTTGGGGAAATTGGTTGATTTTACATCTTTCAAACCAAAAAATGGTAGGCCACGTTTTGCAATCAATATCTTATCATGCATCTCCACTCTGTTATTTACTAACAACTTTCTTCATTGAGATACAGTGCTATGTTAACACACATGTACCAAAGATCTTTTTATGAACATGATATTCCTGTTATGTCATTGATATCTACGGAGATTTTCTATTATCTGTTTAGGGATTTTGATTGTGCAAATTACAGAATCCTTTTGGGGAAAATTTATGATTTATAGGATGCAGTGAGTAAGTGGTTCCATTTATATTTAACTGATAGGAAGCAAAGGGTTGTGTTAGTCATGCAGCTGTCATGATCAGTCTTCTTCTGAGTAGGGGAAAATATTTACTGGCGTTCCACAAGGTTTAGTTCCGTGACTGCTCCTGTTTGGGAAGGTCTAGTGACATCTGTTGTGTAGCTGTGTGATGACTACACATCAGATGTTGATTTTTCGACTATGCGTGATCGTGCTGAAGAAAATGATACATCTGAGCCGTGCGCGGCTCGTGTTCATGCCGTTTATTGCTTGCCAGCTTGTCTTTACGGTACTGTTGCCTCCTTCTTACTCGATTTACTGGCGTCACCAAGTTGCTGGTTTGCTTGCCCGTGAGTGGCAGCAGCAGCGCTTATCGATACAGGCACTGTCGTACTATCTCTGGAGCGACCGTTAGTATTTCCGGGTCGTCGTCTGTTTGGAGTCCATTCGCTGATGGAGTGCCAGTGACCCATGGACAGCCAGTACTTGCCGACCGCTGGCCACACACATAAACTGTCCGACGGTAGGAGATTGGAGCGGGAACGACCGCCGGTTGGTCGTTCGGTTGGTCGTCTTATTGGGCGATGTGTATTTGCTCTTTTGACCGTTTCTGGGCCTCGTCAGTTGTTCGTCTTGCCGGAAGTGGGTCGGTTCCTTCCTCGTGCAGAGATGTCGTCGCCGATGGGCAAGAGTTACCTCTGCATGGGAGGGTCCGAGCCGGTGAGCCCGGGTCTCCGTGTCTCCGAGTTCTGGACAAACATCGAGTTAAGTCAGTTTGGAGCTTCAGTGAGCTGTGGACAGCCAAGACTCGCGCGACCTTGGCCGACACACATAACTGGAGTAGGGACGACTTTGGTTGGTCGTTCGGTCGGTCGTCTCATTGGACGACGTGTATTTGGTCGCCGACCGCTTATGGAAACTCTGCGTATGTGTGACTAGTCATTTCTCCTTGTTGTTCCACGGTGATTAGTTTTAGAATTGTTGGAGATCTTGGTGCAAGTGTTTATGTGGAAATGTGTGTAGCTTCTGTGATTTTCGCTGAGCAGATGAATGCTGTATGTGTACTGAAGCAGCCAGTCTGTCGGTTGCGACAGAGCAGCGAGGAAGCCTCCGCAGGGTGAGGTCAGGCTGGGGCTGCCGGCAGCGTGCATGCATGGTCGGAGTGGTGAGGCTCTAGCAAGAGCTGCAGAGTCCGTTGCTCACTAGACCTGGGTACTGGAGTTGAGTAATCAGTTAACCTGTTATGAAACCTGAATTGCTGTGACATCTCTTCATTCACTGCTGGTTTTTGTTTTCTGGGCCGTTCCTGCAAGCAGCAACATGTGGTGTGCTGGAGTTGGCAAATTTTGTAGGTGTTTTTCTGTATGGTGTTTAGCTAGTGAAATGAGAGTAACTTATTAGTGAAGTGTGCCAGCGGTATCTTCTGCCTTGTGGCCGTTAACGTTCCTGTTACCTGCCCTGGTCGTTAGCTTAGTTTTCCGGCAGTGTGTTTTCCTCACTGCGTTGATGCTGTCCAGCACGGCATGTAGTTCGACAGCTTTGGTGTTTTTCATTTTTTGTCTTTGAGTGGTTATTGTGCTTTGACTGTCTTTAGACACCAATTGTCAAGACGTAATGCTGCGGAATCTTCGTCCTCGGATATTTTCGGTTGTCGTGCTGTTGGTCGCGTGGAAGAGAATTGATTAGGTTGTTGGTTGGTTCATTAGCTGCCCGTAGGTCTTGCTGCCACCCAATTATTTAGTGTTTTGCTTGGCTGCCTGTCTCACCTAAACTGTTGTTACAGTTTCCTCCCCAGGCCGACCTTTGGAACACTTCTGAGCGCCACTGTTCTGCTGTTGTGATTGTGATTTTCTTTTGTCGCAAGTACTGTGCCAGGCCTTCAGCTGTGTATTAATTTTGTCTGTTGTATTTTCAGTATATGTCCTTCAGCCGTGTTTTATTTAAAATTCTTGTTTGCTCTGTATTTAGGCCTTCAACCGCCTTTGATTTAAAGTCTGTGGCTTTCAGCCGTAATGTGTTAATTCCTGTCTGTAAGGTTTCCCTTTAATTATCTTGAATTCATAAAATGGCCTACAGCTGTACTGTGTAAATGCTTATCTTAATGTTTGTCTTTAATTATTTTGATAATTGTTTGGGCCTTCACCTGTCAAGATATTTCAAGTTCTTAACATGGTATTCTGTTGTACTGTGTAAATATTTGTCTTTAAAGGTTGCCTTTTACTATGTTGTCCAGCCCGATAGCTGAGTGGTCATCACGGCTGTCTGTCATGCCAAGGGGCCTGGGTTAGATTCCTGGCTGGGTCGGAGATTTTCTCCGCTCAGGGACTGGGTGTTGTGTTGTCCTCATTATCATTTCATCCTCATCAGTGGAAGGCAACGGGAAACCACCACTGGCATTACTTCACTAGACACTCATGCGGTGGACCTCTCTGATGGGGCTTCCCCCATGAGAAGACCTGCCGTACGGCAGAACACAAAGTTAATTATGTTGAAATATTATTGGGCTTACAGCTGAGGAATTAATTTAAATGTTCCTTAATATGGCTTTTAGCCGAAATTTGTAAATGCTTGCCTTTTAAAGAATTTCCTATGTTGATCTGAAATATTATTTGGGCCTTTAGCCAAGAAGAAATTTTAATTTTACTAAAGTAACGCCTTCAGCTGTTTGTAAAAATTATTGTGCCTTAGAAGGAATTATTTAAAGATATTTTACTTTACTTAAGTAACGCCTTCAGCCGTTTGTCTAAATCCTTGTAGGAATTATTTATTATTGAGAAGTTGCTTGGGCACTCAGCCATGAATTGATATTTGTTGTTGTAGAGAGAAAACTGTGCATTGGTTTTCGAGGAATAAAGTTGTGCGTTCTTGTGTAAGTAACTGTAACTGATCTTGGCCGTTTTCCACAACCTGATCCGCTTGGTCCAGCGAAACCAGATTTCAACATCATTCATAAAAAAATGGCTTGCTAATATTCACGAATAAATCGGAAATAAAGGTGTTTTCTGATGATGTAAGCATTATAATCAAACCTAACAGAGCTGGAGCAACAGAAGGAGAAATAAACAAAATATTCAATAGGATTATTGTTTGATTCTTGGTAAAAGACCTAACGTTTAACTCCGAAAAAACACAAATCATCTACTTCTGTACAAGGCCGAATGTATAGCAATAACAGTATAGTCTGATGGAGGAAGTAATGTTGTAACCTCCACACAAAATTTCTTTCTCCAGTGTAACCTCCCCACAAAATAATTTACCGTAACCTCCCAACAGAAATTCGTTCCCATTTAACCTCCACACAAAATTCTTTCTGATTTAATCTACGGCCGATCTACCACTACTGTATAACGATCTTGATTGTGCCAGGAATGTAGCAGCTGCAGCAACTGGGATACATCGCCATCGCTTGACACGGTAATGATGCATGATACCTATACTAACAAATCCAACCTTGCATGAGCTATCGCAGCTAGTAAGCCACTACTGCTCTTACTACCCATCCCACTGTCGCAGAGGCTTTTTTCCCACGGCACGAGCTGTTATATTGCTAGAGAAGGCCGAAATGCACGCTATAAGCTCACGCAGGATGGCGTGAGGTCTGAAACAGGATACGTAATGAATGCTACAAAGAAAAGTACGTAGCTGCTGGAATACTTAACTTTAATCCATCATTTGTATACATCGTTCTTGATGAGACATGCTTCATACGATAACTATCAATTGCTGTGGCGCCTTGCTAGGTCGTAGCCATTGACTTAGCTGAAGGCTATTCTAACTATCTTCTCTGCAAATAAACGAGGCTTCGTCAGTGTTGCATCGCTAGCTAAGTCGTCCGTACAACTGGGGCGAGTGCTAGTAAGTCTCTCGAGACCTGCCGTGTGGTGGCGCTCGGTCTGCGATCACTGACAGTGGCGACACGCGGGTCCGACATGTACTAATGGACCGCGGCCGATTTAAAGCTACCACCTAGCAAGTGTGGTGTCTGGCGGTGACACCACATTCCTCCCCCGCAAATCGGTGAACGGTCGTGTTATAAGGCTTTCGCCCGCCGTGGGGAGGACCCCATGTTGGCGTATGCGATGAGGGGGGGAGCCTAACAACAGGCGAGGCTGTGCCACCCGCACCCGGCCATTCGGTCCGAGGGGAGCTAGGAAACGCCTGAAAACCTAGTCCAGGGTGCACGCCAACATGCGGTGTATGCGCTCGTAAAGAGACAGGAGGGGCCGAAGGATCGACCTCCATCGCGTCGTGGTACCCGACGCGCGAAGACGCCAAGTGGTCCGGAGCGGGCAAGAGGTCCATGGCGGAGGACATCTGGTCACGGGAAGCGATCGGCGGCGCGTGACCCAGGGAGGCGCCAGGCGGTTGCAGCGACGCATCCACTGCGGGCGGCGCCGGCGGGAGAACAGGCGGTGGCGGCGGTGGCGGCGTTGGCGCGTCGCCATGGGGCAAAATGGAAGGCAGCGTCGGTAACACCTGGGGATGAGGCGAGCCAGTAGATGGGTCCCCAGGGCGCTGACCGGACGGCACCGTCGCTGAAAGCAGACGGGGAGCGGCAGAACCCGTGCGACGACAGAGGCGCAGCTGATTGAGATGCCGACGCACCTCACCAGAGGCCCCCAAAACCAAATACATCGCGCGGCCGAGGCAGCGAAGAATGCGCCCTGCTAGCCAAAGCCGTTAACCTCGATAGTTGCGATAGAATACAATGTCGCCTGGAGCATAAACAGGAGTCTGCCGCTGCACAGGAACCTGATGCGGCGGAAGCAGAAAAGACATCAAGGTTCGATGAGGAAGACCGTGGAGCAACTCAGCCGGCGAGCGACCATCTCGGGGCTGAGAGCGATACGAAGACAAAAAGAGCAACAACGCGTCCTCCCAAGAATGCGACTCTTTCAACTTCAACATCTGTGACTTGAAAGTCCGGACCAATCGTTCAGCGGCACCGTTTGACTGAGGCGATAACGGCGCGGACGTGAGATGTTGAATACCATTGGCCTTGCAGAATGACTGAAATTCTGCGGACATGAATTGTGGGCCATTGTCGGAAACAATAGTCTGTGGAAGACCTTCAATGCAAAAGATAGCGGATAACGCTTGAATGGTGGCAGATGACGTCGTGGAAGACATCCGGACAACAAAAGGGAAATTACTGAAAGAATCGACCACAACCAACCATCGAACATTCCAGAATGGACCAGCAAAATCGATGTGCAAGCGTTGCCAAGGGGACGTGGCTTTCGGCCATGCAAAGAATTTCCGCGGAGGTGCGGATTGTTGTGCGGCACACGCCATGCAAGAAGAGCACATATGCGTAATCGCAGCATCGATTCCGAACCAAGTACAGTGCTGACGAGCAAGTTGTTTCGTACTCACTATATCCCAATGTCCTTGATGAAGAAGCTTTAAGACAGAGGACTGTAACGAACGTGGGACCACGACTCTGGACTGATCATTATCAGAACGCAACAACAAAACACCACGTCGAACAAAAAGTCTCTCCTTGTGAGCAAAAAATCTGCGAACCAACGGATCCTCTATCCGTGACTTTGACAAGGGCCTTGCGTAGCAACAAAACGCAAAACCGTAGCAAGGACAGGGTCAGCAGCTGGGGCTGTAGCTACACGACGAAAATTAATCGGAAACAATTCAACCACGTCATCGGTTTCCGAATCAATGAACATGCAAGCAAGTTCGGAAGAATCGAATGCTCTATCCTCAGCAACTGGCAAACGGGACAACGCATTGGCGTTTCCGTGCATAGCAGTGGACCGATACAAGATATCGTAGCGGTACTGCGAGAGGAAAATACACCAGTGAATAAATTTCTGCGCTGTACGTGGAGGTACAGTCTTGTTCGGATGAAAAAGCGGTGTCGAAGGTTTGTGGTCTGTGATGATGGTAAAGTGACGACCATACAAGAAATCGTGAAACTTTGTAACACCAAACACGAGAGCCAAAAATTCTTTCTCGATCTGTGAATAATTTCTTTGCGCTGACGAGAGCAATTTGGATGCAAAGTCAATAGGGCGATCATGCGAACCATCTTTGTGTGCAAGCACAGCACCGATCCCGAAATCCGATGCATCTACCATCAACAAAAGGGGCTTCTGGGAATCGAATGGCGTAAGGCAAGTATCAGAAAGCAACGCCTATTTCAACTGGCGAAAGACGCATTTGCATTCCGTCGTCCAGACGAACGGAACACCTTTACGGCGTAAGCGATAAAGCGGAGCTGAAATGGAAGAGGCATTGCGCAGAAAGCGATGATAGTAATTTATTTTACCCAGCACACTCTGTAGCTGCTTCAAATTCTGCGGCGAAGGCAAGTCCTGTATGGCACGGAGGTGCTCTGGACTCGGATGTATGCCTTGTGCATTGATGACATGTCCCAAATATGGTAAGTCACAAGCAAAAAAAACACATTTGTCCTTCCGCAAGTGAAGACCATTTTGTCGCAAGACCTGAAATAATGTGCGGATGTTCGCTAAATGTTTGGCTTCTGTCTTTCCGGAGATCACAATATCGTCCAGATAGTTTGCTGCAGTAGGACCGACGCACAAACAGTTTGCAGATATTGCTGAAACAATGCAGGGGCGGACGCACACCCGAATGGCAGTCTTTTGAATCGATACAAACCAAGATGTGTGTTAACCACCAATACGCGCTGGGATTCTTCGTCCACCACTATTTGCAAGTACGCATCTCCTAGGTCCAACTTAGAAAAATATGCACCCGGGCACAGTTTGTCAAAAAGATCTTCTAGGCGGGGTAAAGGAAAAGTGGCAATCACTAGTTGGGGATTCACTGTTGCCCTGAAGTCCACACAAAGTCTCAATTTTCCGGAAGGTTTTGGCAAGATTACTAAGGGTGATGCCCAGAGACACGCCTGCACACGTTCAATCACACCTTGTGATTCTAAATCGTGTAATGTTCTTGCGACCTCATCACGCAATGTGTGGGGAACATTGCGCGCTCCGAAAAATTTCGGTTGCACGTTTACTTTCAGTTCCAAATGTGCTTTATTGTTCTTAGCGCAACCAAGGCCTGGTGCAAAAATGTCTGCAAATTCTTCACATAGACGAGAAACACTGGCGGAAGGCACAGTCTGATTCACTGATAAGGCCTGATTTACGATAGACAAGTTAAACTACTGAAATAAATCTAAACCAAACAAGTTCACTGCAGAAGAAGAATGAAGAACGTAAAATGACACAAGTTTTGTTTATCCCTTGTATGTTGCACGAAGGCTGCACTGTCCTAACACAGGGATCTTGTGACCTGAATATGTAGTTAGCGTAACATTGGCGGCACGCAAGGGAGGTGTGCCCAGTCGTTTGTACGTGTCTTTATTGATCAGAGAAACCGCAGCTCCGGTATCGAGCTGGAATGGGATCACGTTGCCATTAATGTCCAAGTCTACAAAAAGTTTATTGTCCTGCTGAGGACAAGAACGACTGTCTCGTGCAACGTGAACAGACACTGGTACAGACTCACTCGCGACTTGACGTGATTTCCGTCGATGTCGACGCTCACTTTTTGTGGGACGAACACAGTTACTGTTAGAAGGAGTGGCATTGGAGGGAGTGGAATTAACTACATGAATGTCCATGGGCGAAGGTTCACGAGCCTGAGCAGTCTTGGTTCGATTCCGGCGCGAAGCAAAGGACCTGGAATCGTCGTTTTTAGTGTCCGATCTGAGCTTTTTCTGGCAAACACTCTGAACATGTCCTTTTTTATTACAGAAAAAGCAAATAGCTTGGCGTGACGGGCAATTCTCACGCGAATGTCTAGTAGCACACCACGGGAATGATTTCACTGCATTTGCGTGCTTGCGCGGCACACGTGGCTGCGCGGACGTGCGCGAGGACTGTTTACAGTTCCGTGCAGCTCGCCCAGCGGGCCGGTTAATGTGACACACAGCTGGCGAAGTTGCAAATGCTTCCTGAGCAAAGTCAAGTGTGTCTTGCCTATCCAATATGTCTATCACTTGTAGAAGGGAGGGATTGATTAGTTTTAAAATTTGCTCCCGTATACGAACATCAGAAACGTTCTGTGCAATTGCATCACGCACCATAGTATCTGAATAAGGGAGTCCACATTCACACTCAAAAGCACAATCCCGAGTAGGGCCTTGCAATGTTGCAACCCACTCCCGATTAGTTTGACCGGCCGTACGTTTTGTACGAAAGAACGTATACCTTTTTGCAACGACATTGACTGTTTCTTTGAAATATGCATCTAATGCCGACAAAATTTCTTCGTAGGACAGAGTTGCTATGTTGCGTCAGGGAAATAATTTCACTATCACACGGTACGTTTGCACCCCTACACACGCCAATAAATGAGGCTGCCGCTCGTTACCTTGAATTCTGTAGGCGGCGAGATGAAATCCAAACTGGCGTGACCACTCCGTCCAGGTTTCCACCTCCGCATCGTAGTGCCGAAACAGGGGTGCAACAGCATGTTGTGGCCGCGGTAGCGGTGAAGCGGCGGCCGCCGCATCGGGTTGCATTGTACGTTGACCCTGGACGAACTGTCCAAGGGCATCCAATAACGCCTGCGTCTGCTGATTCTGCAAGCGATAAAATTCGGACAGTACATCTGGAGATTGTGGCGAAGCCATGACACAAATAAATTAGAGTAATACGAACGCGAAATCCCCTTTTAAGCCTCGTCGCCACTTGTTATATTGCTAGAGATGGCCGAAATGGACGCTATAAGCTCACGCAGGATGCCGTGAGGTCTGAAACAGGATACGTAATGAATGCTATAAAGAAAAGTACGTAGCTGCTGGAATACTTAACTTTAATCCATCATTTGTATACATCGTTCTTGATGAGACATGCTTCATAAGATAACTATCAATTGCTATGGCGCCTTGCTAGGTCGTAGCCATTGACTTAGCTGAAGGCTATTCTAACTAACTTCTCTGCAAATAAACGAGGCTTCGTCAGTGTTGCATCGCTAGCTAAGTCGTCCGTACAACTGGAGCGAGTGCTAGTAAGTCTCTCGAGACCTGCCGTGTGGTGGCGCTCGGTCTGCGATCACTGACAGTGGCGACACGCGGGTCCGACATGTACTAATGGACCGCGGCCGATTTAAAGCTACCACCTAGCAAGTGTGGTGTCTGGCGGTGACACCACACGAACCATGGCACTTTTTTCCCTCTGCTCGTCAAATCGCTACCCTCACTCGCGTTTCGTCCCCTATCTATCACCTGATGGACCGTGTTAATGCGTAGCCTTACCCAGACGCACGGACATCATCACAGCCCAGCATCCTGTGATCCACTTACTAGATAACTAACATGTTTACGGAGGTGACAGTAGAACTTTTGGTTTGGTCACTACATTGGTGTGGGCGTGAAGGGGCCCCGTCTCTATTTTAAAATACCCACAAAATTCATTCACATTTAGCGTAACCTCAAAACAGAAAATTCATTGACATTTAACCTCCCCACAAAATTCATTCACATTTAATCTAAGCTCAAAAACAGAAAAATTCCTAAATCTCTCAACAATAAAAAATTATAATTATGTCTTTCACATTCAGTGTAACGTCCCAACAAAAAAATAAATTTATTAACCTGGTAATAATACAATGTAACTAACCTCTCAATTAAATTGTCGCTCACTTATAATTTTTCAATAATTGACTGTGAATTTAACCTGGTAGATTTTGGACGTCAGCAGTGCTGCGTCATGGCCCTGAAAGATCATTCTGAATAAAAAAAAAGAAAAACTCTTACCTCAATGAAGTCGCCGGATAACGCATATATATCTGCTCTAAAAATAATATTTTCTGGCACAGCCCTGTGCAATGCTGTCCGATAGATTTGTCATTTATGAAACTGAAACAACTGATTTTTCTTTTGCAACAATCGGGATGATCATGGATGGGAGAAATTAGTAAATTCTTTAAATTGAAATGAATGGTTGTTAAAAGTTACTTTTTATGAGAGAGATTATTATTACGAGATTTTTAAAACATTTACATGGGACTTGAGATGTCATTACTACATATGCGCGAGGCTGTTTTTTACCTTATACAATAATACTCAGGCTCCGACATCGCTGCACCGCGACCGGCCCAGCCAACACGATACACCAGACCAGACCAGAGCAGACTGCAGACTATAGTTCAATTCTTTTATCTGGGCGGCTCGCGCATGCCCGCCTAGACGCGGGAGATTGCTGCGTTGCCAGTTGCACACGACGCACGCGCCAAGAGATGGTTCAAATGGTTCAAATGGCTCTGAGCACTATGCGACTTAACTTCTGAGGTCATCAGTCGCCTAGAACTTAGAACTAATTAAACCTAACTAACCTAAGGACATCACACACATCCATGCCCGAGGCAGGATTCGAACCTGCGACCGCAGCGGTCACGCGGTTCCAGACTGAAGCGCCTTTAACCGCGCGGCCACACCGGCCGGCCGCGCCAAGAGAATCAGCGCCATAGTATGGCATAGTTCGCAAGCTTACGTTTAGGGGGGAGCGCGCAGTTCAAGAAGTAAAGCCACCACGGCTGCATTAACCCTTTCGCTGCTACAAAGACGTGCTCCCTGCATTCCGCGCTGTGGGCGATTTTGTCACTGCACTGCTCGCCTGTGCAGACACATTGTGTTCCGACTGCTTTGACACTCTTATCATTCGATCCGCAAAAACTATTTGGCTCAAAAATTAGATTTTTACCTATCTTCTTGACTGATAACTCCCCCCCCCCTCCCCCTAAATGACTTAATTTTGTTTCGATGTTCAACGCAGTTATTATGCAGCATTAAATATAATAAACCATTGCACGAAATTTTGAAGAGTTTGCAGAGGTAAAGTCCATAGAGTATACTTTCCGGATGGTCGATTTTAGTTGCCACAATGTTGAGAATGAAATGTGGACAAGATACCTATATAATTCACTTAATTTAAGTACCACATAAGTGTCGTATGTAATATTGAGATATGTCCATTATAATTATCCGGGCTGTTACGCCGTGGTCGGTTGATGAATTATGTGGTGATTCCCAACGTTTCGTCTCCGACTGCGGGATACATCTTCAAGGGGGTCCGTAGCTTGATGGAAGGCCCAACACACACACTGGCTCGCTACTGACTGCCGCTAAATTCCGTGTCCGCGCGCCCCCGCGCCGCGGCGTGACGTCACGTGTTTTGAAAACGTCAGTGCAATTGGCCGCTGTCCGTCGCCGTCGATCGCCGTTGCCATCACCCAGTAGTGGACGAGTGGTACACATCTTCTTTAACACCGGCATCCATATACCGTTTAATTTGACGCCCTCCTCCTTTCGGTTGAAATTATTTGGGTGTTTAGCGATTTCGATTGCCTCCTTGTAGAGCCTTCCGTAGTATCCGCTTGTGGCCGCTAGTACTTGCGTCTCCTCGAAACGAATATTGTGGTTCCCTGGCTGGATAGCATGCTCCGCAACAGCTGATCGTTCCGTTTCTCCTCTTCTACAATTTCCCTTGTGCTCTTCCAAACGTTTAGAAACAGTTCTTTTGGTGGTACCCACATAAACATCACCACAGCTGCATGGGATCCTATACACTCCAGATTTTTCCAATGGTTTGCGAGCGTCCTTGGCAGGCCTAAGGTATTCCTGTATCTTCCTGGTGGGCTTGTAAATTATGGTAATATTCCGCTTCGTCAAGATCCTCCCCATTCTTTCCGTTACATTTTTAACAAACGGCAGGAAAACCTTAGATTTTGCAGTAGCCTGTACCTCAGTATGATTTCTGCGTGGCTGCCTCAACGCACGTTTTATTTCGACGGACGAATATCCGTTCTTCGTTAGTGCATTGTGGAGATGTTCCATCTCAGCGTCGAGCAACTCAGGTTCACAAATATTTCTAGCTCTGTCCGCTAACGTCCGCAAACACACCCAAATAATTTCAACCGAAAGGAGGAGGGCGTCAAATTAAACGGTATATGGATGCCGGTGTTAAAGAAGATGTGTACCACTCGTCCACTACTGCGTGATGGCAACGGCGATCGACGGCGACGGACAGCGGCCAATTGCACTGACGTTTTCAAAACACGTGACGTCACGCCGCGGCGCGGGGGCCCGCGGACACGGAATTTAGCGGCAGTCAGTAGCGAGCCAGTGTGTGTGTTGGACCTTCCATCAAGCTACGGACCCCCTTGAAGATGTATCCCGCAGTCGGAGACGAAACGTTGGGAATCACCACAGAATTCATCAACCGACCACGGCATAACAGCCCGGATAATTATAATGGACATGATATTTCCGGCCGTGAAAGTTTACATTTTAGTATCAGACGCTTCTACGGGGAGGAGATGTCAAGAGAAGTGCGACGCCTGGAAGGACTCCAGAAGAAGAGAGTGCAGCTTTTGTGTTCCCTCACATTCCTGTCTCGTTGCAGAGCCGTCGGCGTTATACCGAAGTTTCTGAAGATAAAGCGACTGTTCTATTCGGGAAAGGTCCAACGCATTTTCAAACGGACTGAGGAGGCCTTACTACGAGAGCGCATTCAGCAGACCCGACGGGACTTGGCAAGCACAAACTGTAAGTTAATGTCTCTCCATATTACGATCAGTAATAAACTGTGCAGCGGTGATTGGGATAAAATTGATAGACTACTGCATGATAC
Organism: Schistocerca serialis cubense; assembly: GCF_023864345.2. Lineage (NCBI taxonomy): Eukaryota > Metazoa > Arthropoda > Insecta > Orthoptera > Acrididae > Schistocerca > Schistocerca serialis. Next base: position 540,491,707 of record NC_064639.1, read on the forward strand.
CATGGGGAAGCGTATGTTGACGACGTCTAGTAGACAGAAGAAGAAGTTTGATAATTTGCTACCTAATCAGACTGTTCGGCATTTAGACGTTTCCCGGACTGTTATCAATTTGTCCAAACGTTCGTTATCTGACGATGAGACATCTGTGCTTGCCAAGGGAGGAAATTTTGCTGTTAGTTCGCGTTTTGTGCCCACGGAAGAAATTATAGCCAATGTAGAAGCAGGAATTCGCAGTATAGATTCTGTAACAGCTGAAGAAATCCGTATAGAAACAGTGAGAATATTAGCCAATGCAAAACCGCCGAAAAGTAATATAACTGTGGGTGAGAGAAGAGCTTTAAAACTCCTGAATGACGACGATAGTATTTTGGTTCTCCCAGCTGACAAAGGAAGCGCAACGGTGGTTATGGATGTGGCCGACTATCAGAGAAAAATTACGGATCTACTGGATCCGTAAGCATATAGGAAGCTGAATAAGGACCCCACTAACAACGTTCTCAGAACTGTGTCGCGGTTAATAAAAAAGTCCTCCATTGAAGAGAGTGTACAGAAAGGTCTCTGCAGTTCGGTTGCGCTACCACCGAGGCTTTATGGATTGCCCAAAATTCATAAAGAAAGTGTTCCGTTAAAACCGATACTAAGTGCCATTGGTTCGCCCACCTACTCGTTAGCCAAGTTTTTGACTACGCTGTTAAAACCACATGTGGGCCGTTCGGACTCGTATATAAAGAATTCGACACATTTCATCAGCAGATTGAATGGCATAGTCGTCCAGCCGGAGGACATATTGGTCAGCTTCGATGTGGTATCGCTGTTTACCATGGTTCCACTTAATGATGTATTGGAACAGCTGGATCGAATTTTTCCTGCCGATATTTTAGAGCTGTTTAAGTGTTGTTTGACGACCACATACTTCAAGTGGAATGAACAGTTTTATGAGCAAACGGATGGCGTGGCTATGGGAAGCCCCCTAAGTCCCGTAATTGCAAACTTCTTTATGGAGAAATTCGAAGAACAGTCCTTAGGTACTGCCAGCAAGAAACCAAATGTATGGTTCCGATACGTGGATGACACGTTTGTGTTGTGGAGACATGGTAGGGAGGAACTAAGCCGGTTCCACGAACATCTGAACAGTATAAACTCAAGAATTCAGTTTACAATGGAGGAGGAGGTTACGGCAAACTACATTTCCTCGATGTGCTTGTGTTTAGAAACGAAAATGGTAGTTTGGGCCACTCAGTGTACCGCAAACCCACGCGCAAGGACCGTTATTTGCACCGGGATTCGAACCACCACCCACAACAGAAGCGGGGTGTTATCAAGACGTTAGCGGGCAGAGCTAGAAATATTTGTGAACCTGAGTTGCTCGACGCTGAGATGGAACATCTCCACAATGCACTAACGAAGAACGGATATTCGTCCGTCGAAATAAAACGTGCGTTGAGGCAGCCACGCAGAAATCATACTGAGGTACAGGCTACTGCAAAATCTAAGGTTTTCCTGCCGTTTGTTAAAAATGTAACGGAAAGAATGGGGAGGATCTTGACGAAGCGGAATATTACCGTAATTTACAAGCCCACCAGGAAGATACAGGAATACCTTAGGCCTGCCAAGGACGCTCGCAAACCATTGGAAAAATCTGGAGTGTATAGGATCCCATGCAGCTGTGGTGATGTTATGTAGGTACCACCAAAAGAACTGTTTCTAAACGTTTGGAAGAGCACAAGGGAAATTGTAGAAGAGGAGAAACGGAACGATCAGCTGTTGCGGAGCATGCTTTCCAGCCAGGGAACCACAATATTCGTTTCGAGGAGACGCAAGTACTAGCGGCCACAAGCGGATACTACGAAAGGCTCTACAGGGAGGCAATCGAAATCGCTAAACACCCAAATAATTTCAACCGAAAGGAGGAGGGCGTCAAATTAAACGGTATATGGATGCCGGTGTTAAAGAAGATGTGTACCACTCGTCCACTACTGGGTGATGGCAACGGCGATCGACGGCGACGGACAGCGGCCAATTGCACTGACGTTTTCAAAACACGTGACGTCACGCCGCGGCGCGGGGGCGCGCGGACACGGAATTTAGCGGCAGTCAGTAGCGAGCCAGTGTGTGTGTTGGACCTTCCATCAAGCTACGGACCCCCTTGGAGATGTAACCCGCAGTCGGAGACGAAACGTTGGGAATCACCACAGAATTCATCAACCGACCACGGCGTAACAGCCCGGATAATTATAATGGACATGATATTTCCGGCCGTGAAAGTTTACATTTTAATATTGAGAAATATTCCACCTTTCGCGACTGTAACAAAAGTTTTACTTACACTGGGCACGTTTGGCTTTATTTTAAAGCACTTCAATCAATCAAAAGGAAGTAGACAAAATACATTAAACAAAACTGTGGACTTACAAAAACATTAGGACTTGAATATACCGTCTGTCAGTGAAGTGCTCAGAGCTATGTCAAATATAATTTTGTGTTTGGCACACACAAACAGCATTTATTTGCTAAAATACTGATGAGCCAACACAAACGTTGAATATTGTGCTACCGCAGCACAAAACTACGAAAGGTGACTTGGCAATGGAGGACACAAAATACAGTCCTCTTATGATGCTTCAAAAGAGAGAAACGCGTCTGGTCTAAATAAGTCACTTATTACAGTTGCAGAAGAGGGATATATTTCAATACCATTGGTAAAACTGCGACTGTGGAACAAAAACAAGAAATAGAACATGAATACCATTGTGTATGTGCCATACCTTTCACCGATGGAAGTGCTTTAAAATAAAGCCAAACGCGCCGTGTGTAAATAAAACTTTTATTACATTCACGAAAGACGGAATATTTATCAATATTACATACGAGACCTATGGAGTACTTAAATTAAATGAGATATTGTTATACAGTAAATATTATATGAAATTTAGGTATCTTGTCCACATTTCATTCTCAACATTGTGGCAACTAAAATCGACCATACGGAAAGTATACGCTATGGAGTTTTACCTCTGCAAACTCTTCAAAATTTCGTGCAATTGTTTACTACATTTAATGCTGCACATCAAAACAAAATTAAGTCATTTATGGAGGAAAGGTATCAGTCAAGAACACGTGTAAAAATCAAATTTTTTGGCCAAATAGTTTTTGTGAAATCGAATGATAAGTGTGTCATAGCAGTGAGAACACCATGTGTCTGCACAGGCGAGAAGTGCAGTGATGACAAAATCGTGCACAGCGCGGAATGCGGGGAGCACGTGTCTGCAGCAGCGAAAAAGTTAATGATGAGGCAAAGCACTAGAAATTTCATTCAAACGAATAAAGTTCGTGAAGTAAGGCACTCCAATATTGTTTTTAAATAAAGAAAATATTAAGCACTGCACAAGGTTTGAACTCATAACCTTTCACTAGGCAGTCCAACACCTTAACCATTCCGCTAGCTCAGCTTATTGAACAGCGTAACTCCATAAGGACTCTAAATATTGTATGAAATTTAGGTATCTTGTCCACATTTCATTCTCAACATTGTGGCAACTAAAATCGACCATACGGAAAGTATACGCTATGGACTTTTACTTCTGCAAACTCTTCAAAAAACCTCACGCAACTACTTATAAACACTGTTGGTATGACTATGAATTACTCACGCTTCGTCGAAGTACAATAGGAAATAAACAATTACCGCTGTTCTTTATGCAAAAAAACAGTTCGTGAGATTGAAACAAACACCTTTCCTTGCTGTCGACTGAGTTAGGAGTCTTATTGCTTGTTTGGTTTAATTAATAGAATATGAAGCAATTGGTATAAAGAATGCTTTTTCCAAACTTTCTATAAAAGAAAGTCTGCTATCAAGACATTGCTTTTGTTCTATTCCTTTATTTATGACTGAACGTTTCTAAAACTGAAGACACTCGTCCGTGCTCTGCACTGCAGTCGAGATCTGGCAACGTTGTTCTCTGTTCATTGGCTGACTGTGTTTTGTGACGTCAGATGCGCAGAACGAACCTAAACTCTGCCGCCAAGATATATGACGCGCACTTTAGCAACAACTTACTGCTACAGCTACACAGTTCCTACTGCAGTCAACACTGCTCTCTGGTCAGAGATTCTCTTATACCTTGCATATCGCAGGCAGCGCATGAGCAATACTTCGAAATTACATCTGCTCGGACCTCTTACATAACCCTATAACCCTCCACTGGGGGGGGGGGGGGGAGGGGGCCAAAAATTTGGCAGCGATGGTGAGTCAATTGGACTTGCCATGAGCAACAAATTTTTCTATAATCTACTTAATTAACTAAGTTTACAGTCACAAAGTATATACATATATATAAGTGCAGAACATGAAATGAAATAGAGTACAAATGCACTGAGTACAGAACATATCAAGCAATGACAAAATGTATACGCAATGAGTACAAAACATATTAACAAATGACGTAAAGTGCACACGCACTGTACATATTTTTACCATTTTACAAGAACTAGGAAAGGAAAGGGAAGGATTGCATCATGGTTGTAGCACAGTAGGTTGCACATAGCTGCACTGAAAGTCCATATCTTTCTACAGAAGCACCATACCAAGTGAGACAATCTGAAGTTCTCTTCCCTGAAGTATTAATCAGTGTAGCCAAGACACTGAAATGTTGTATTAATGTTATCATTTTGGTAGTACATTAGGTACACCAAACAGTAGGACCATAATAACATCTCCATCGTTCAAGGTGGTGGACAGCATGATGTGTCAACACCACACCCTTGCAGAATCCATACTCTTTCACCAACATAGAATTAGTGCAAAAACCAAATATAGTGCTCCATGATCATATAATATCATGAGGATGGACAAGACAAACGGACATTGCAGTAATTTCTGGTAATTAGGTCAGAAGGTGAAGGACATTAAGTCTTACACTAGTCATCATTGAGTATTACACTAGTCTATCAACTGATTTGAGTAATTTTTGGCACTCATTCCCTAGTTACTAAACATTTCTGTACTATGTGTGGAGTATTACAGAACATTATTCATAAGTCATCTGATTAAAGTAAATATTGGCACTTTAGGCCAGTTACAAACCACTTTTATGCATTATTCAGAAGTGATCATTCAAAGCAAGAGTTAATTAATGGCATAGCATTTACATAATTCATCCAATTATAGTAATCATTGGCATTCATTGGCCAGTTACAAACCATTTTTATGCATAATTCAGAAGTCATCATTCAAAACAGGAGCTAATGAGTGTAGCATCAGGCTACTGGTATTCATAGACAAATTTAAAATATAAGAAACAGTGGCATTCATTGGCCAGTTACTAAACATGTAGCAAGTATTGAATATTACAAAACATTTTTCATAATTCATCTGATTGCGGTAATTATTGGCACTCATTGGCCAGTTACAAACCATTTTTATGCATAATTCAGAAGTCATCATTCAAAACAATAGGTAATTAATAGCACAGCACTTACATAATTTATCTAATTATAGTAATCATTGGCACTCATTGGCCAGTTACAAATCATTTTTATGCATAATTCAGAAGTCATCATTCAAAACAGGAGCTAATGAGTGTAGCATCAAGCTACTGGTATTCATATATGATATCATGTAAGTGACATAAGACAAATTTAAAATATAATAAACAGTGGCATTCATTGGCCAGTTACTAAACATATATCAAGTATTGAATATTACAAAACACTTTTCATAACTCATCTGATTGCAGTAATTATTGGCACTCATTGGCCAGTTACAAAGTATTCATATAGTTTTATAAAACATTATTCAGTATTATTCAGAAGTCATCATTCAAAATGAGAGTTAATTATTGGCATAGCATTTATAGAGTATAACAGAAATATTATTTACAGAAGTTATTGGCATAGCATTTATACATTATTACAAAATATCATTCAGTATTACTCAGAACTCATCATTCAAGTTCATAGGACATATTTAAAATGTAACACATTGTAACTATTACTCAAGGTCTGGGGTCCAATAATACATAGATATAATGGATTCAATACATCTGAGAAATTTGCATTATATTTGGAACTAGAAATATCTCTTAAACTGGTAGCATTATTTGGGACTGGTAATACATTTTTTTGTGCTAGCAATGCATTGCGTTGAGATCGATAATTAATTGCTGGGGCATGAAAATATTTGCTTTTGACTTATTGCTGGAAATAAGGATTAATAACGTCATTCCTCCTGAGTCAGCTGTAGCAAGGTTATGAAGCAAATATGTGATCACATTCATGAATGACACACACAAATGGGTAAAAAAATGCAAGTACTAGAACAGGTTTAATGACTAACTGCTTATAGCACATTAATTTCATGAATAGCTTCTCCTGGAAAAAATACAAAATGGATTATTGAGCTGAAAGAAGAAACGCATATTATGCTGAAAAGTAGTGAACTTCGAATTAACAGGTAATGAAACGTGTACTCAATATGTATATACTCTAGCTGTCCTTTCCAAAACAGTCATTATACCATGCGACATAAGACATACTGTCAAAACGAACTGCAACAAATACTTAAATAACTACATAGCATCTCTTAACTAAAAGTAAATATATAAAATTCATCATTATTCTCATCTGCAAGGAAAAACTTCATTATTCATATTACCATAACTTCATTATTATCATCACCTGCAAAGAAAAACCTCATTATTCATATTAGCATATTCTTCATATAACTATTCATCATCATTCATTATCATCTGCAAAAAAGACACTTCATTATTCACATTCATATTACCATTTACTTCATACAACTATTCATAGTATAGAGTTTCTTATTTCTAGCATATTTCATCACTAAAATTAACATCTGTAGTTCTATCTGACAGCCTGCACCAATCGCCTTGTATTCTGAAAGAAAAATAATTAGTTAAGACTGCTGTCATACGATGTGTATAGTATATTTTTGTTAATTCTGATCCACTTACTCTTCATGACATGGTATTGCATTTTCTTTCGTTCATTCCGAAGGTGAAATTCCCATTTCATAGTAATCCACTGTGGTTTGTTTAAGTTATTTCTTTTACATGTTATTACTTTCTGAAAATGATGAATAAGGATTAATATCTTGCATTTAAATCATATACTCATTAAATAAAAATTTGTTTCTAGTGATATAATTAAACATACAGCATAGCATGACAGAAAACGTATTAGGTCAAAAATATAGAGAGTTTTCAAGTGCAAAAAATGTACAGAGTATCATAATGTAGTAGCAACAAAAAAAAATTTAAAATAGTCACGATGTTGAGATATCATAAGGCAAAAGTCAAAGTCAACTGGTGTTTGTTATATCTTAAAGACTTCGTAGTGCATACAAACAAAACAGGAAAACAATCGAACATACACGAAAAATGGAAAATGTGCACAGTCTGATATATAACGACAAGAAAAGCGACCTGCTAATCTTACCTTGCCGGGCACTCGCCAAGAAAAAATATGATAATCATCAGTAAGTGTTCATATAAATATAATTGCATAAGTGGTCATATAAACATCAGGAAATGGCATTACAGTGTGATTAATCATGAAGTATGTTTATTCAATAAAGGGTTTAATATTGGAGATATGGTGATTGCCCTTGCTTTTTCTGGTTCTCAAAGTTTCGACGTGTACTACATTGGGGTGAGGAATATTGCGAATTCGATATGGACCTGCGTATAGAAGCTCAAATTTACTGCATCTACTCTTTCCTCTGTTGGATAAATAGTGTGTACTTACTAATATCTTCTGTCCAATGTCAAAGTCACGGCGTGTACAAACCTGTTTTTGCTGTCTTATCCGGTGTTCTGCGGCACGTTTGATGTTGTTGAGTGCAATGTCAATTATTTCATGGTGGCGTAGTCGAAGAGATGTAGGAAAAGATACTAGTTCTTTAATTTTGTTGGGTGGTTCAACATTTTTCAGTATAACAGTCGGAGATAGCATAGTAGATTCATTTGGTATTGAGTTAATTACATCCTGGAATGACAGTATGTGTGTATCCCAATCAATATGTTTTTTATGGCAGTATATTCTACATAGTTTACCAATTTCTTTCATTAGACGTTCACAAGGGTTCGAAGAAGCGTGATACCTGGGCATATAGATCGGAGAAATGTTTCTAGCTCGTAACATACGTGTCCATAACGCAGATCGAAACTGTGGTCCATTGTCGGAAATTACTTTC